>NC_073693.1:314003290-314273757 GCF_029784155.1 Uranotaenia lowii
AACCCATAAATTACTCAACAAAAATCAAGAAAAAAAATATTGAAAAAAATAATATTTTCATCTAAGTACATTGAAAGATTTTTACTCGTATTAGAGGGTTCGAAAATGAAATCCATGATTATTTTTTTATGAAACTTGCTCAATAAATTTCGTTTTGGAGGCAAAAATACAGAATTTTTACAACACAATTTGTTTTTTTTTATGTTTGATTTGCCAAATAAAGTGAATAAATCCGGGCAAAATCCGGGCATTTTTCCATGAAATCCGGGCAACAGGCCAGGCGGACTGTTCCCAAACTTTGTATAAAATATACGGGCAAACCCGGATAAAACCGGACAATCTGGCAACCTTATGCTTGAAGAAGTTATTAACAAAACAAAGCTTTACATTTTTTTTTCGAATACACTGCTTATCAAGATAGAACTATCATTTTCATGGATCAATCTAATTCATTTTTCCAATTCAAATCGTGTAAATTTTCAGCAATGTAACACAATTTATTGGCTTTGATAATTCGCGTGATATTTAAGCGTTTCCCGGGATTCGGGATTTCCCGAATATTTTTCCCGGAAATTTCCGGTTGGGAAATCCCGGGTAGGACACTCTAGAAATCACAAAAAACTGGTAAAAGTTAGCTATTAAGAAATCAGAAATAGTTAATAAGCCTTAATGGTAGCAGTAAAGGAAGATTGTAAATATTTTAAGAATATTTTTTAAAATGTTACTAAACTTAACGCTGGCCCGGCAAACTTTGCTAACCCTTTATTTTTGATATCTAAGGACTATTTCCTAGTCAATTAATGAGTGTCAGCAATTGTTGTTTAATGCTGCCAAATCAGTAATGAATCCAAAGTTATCATCTGTTTTTCTTATCATGATTTTCGAGTTCATTCAATGAATCGCTTTTGGAACAGAATTAGTGAATTCAAAAACTGATTTTCTTGAGTTCCAAAACCTTAAGCTCTGAACTAAGAAAATTTGCTTATTCAAAATATGCATCTTATTCTGATTTATCCATTTCCAATATAAAGACTGCTATTTTTCAAAAAAGGGTTTCAATACTTTATTTTTGAGTGGAGAATTCAAAAGCGTTGAATTGGTTCTTTGAACACAATTTTGAATTCCTTCAGTTCGTTTTGAACCCTCTATGGCATGAACTATGAATTCGATGAGAAAAAAAAGTCAATTGAACAAACTTTATTTACCTCTATCTTAGCAATATTTGCCATGAAATCGAAATTGTAGTTTTCAATTGTTTTTATGATTAAAAAGTTTAGGAAATAAAAAAAAATAGGTTTCATGATTTTAAAAATTTTTGAAACCATTTATTTGTTTGGATTCAGTAGAGGGTTGAAGTAAGTGGTAATTTTTTTTCTAAATAATTTTTTCACTTAGCTTTTGAAATCCGAAAAAAAAATTGATTTCGAGGACTTAGAACATAAATTCTGAGCAACCAACAATCATGCAATTTTTGTCTTAATCATCGTTATATGCGATTTTTGTCTAGATTGTGAGTTCCTATTCTAAATATTTTTGTTTTCTAAAAATAACATTCTAAAGCTTGCTTTATTTATGAATGGAACGACTGTTTTGGTTGATTTTTTTAAAAGTATTTTTAACGGCTATCAGTCTCGGATTTTTAAGTAAAAACGATTGTCTTTTACTCCAACGTTTCGATTCTTATTGGCGATAAAGTGTCGTTTTCTTGTTAAGTTTGATTCGGCTTATCTTGAACTGCTGTCATTGGGTGTTGTTAAATTCGTCAACAAAACCCAATGACAGCTGTTCAAGATAAGCTGAATCAAACTTAACAAGAAAACGACACTTTATCGCCCCTGATGAAGATCCAATAAGGATCGAAACGGTGGAGTAAAAAACAGTTGTTTTTACTTTAAAATCTGAGACTGATAGCCGATAAAAATCCTTTAAAAAAAGCTTGCTTTAAGTATCTCGAATAACATTTGAACGTTGATTTAAAAGTAAGATGTTCATTGTTATTTTGTTTGTAATTTTTAAACATAAAATATTCTTCGTTTATCTTATACATTCTTTTTTTCTGATTGTTTACATTCAAGTGTATCTTAAAGTTTAATTTTGAGAATTATATGCGCTCAATACATTGTTTGAATAATACAAAACACTTTGATTGGTTTTGCGTACCTTGTGTCAGATTTTTCTTGTAACTAAAACTAACGATTTTTTATTCTTCCCAACTTCTAGTGATCGTACATAATTAAACTTACATAATTGAACTGAGCATGTGAGCTTTGAATAAGTTATCTATTATATAAAATTCTCTTGTAACGGTGTTTGTAGTACTACTCCTCCGAAATGACCCAAACGATTCGAATGAAATTATTTTAGAATATTCTGTAGGCATGCGAATCGGTTTATATCGAATAAAAACAACACAAAGTCGCATCGATTGTCCGTAATAATTAAATTTGTAGTTTTTTGAATGAAATAAAAGTCATGGCTTCCATTTTTTTTGAGATTTTTTTTTCCTTTGGGCGGTTTGTTTTTCGTCTCCAAGGTCGAGGCGTCGCGAGCAGACGTCGTTAGAAGATAGTAACCATGGCATAGCATACTGATCAGTGAGAATATTTCGGCGCGTGTTTCTCAACCAAGCATATTTTCAATGCAAGTGGTGGCGATATGAAACCTTGATGTGATATAAGTAGTGAATTGGTGTACAAAAAATATGAATTTGGTAATGATAAATATGAAATTATGACACTTTGCGGACGTTTGAAAATAAGAAATTGGGAAGCTTTCATTCAATTTCGTATAATCCAATACGCCTAGAACGCTGGACACATTAACTGAACGAGTGTCTGTTCTTTAAAATGGATTAGATAGGATTGAAGTTTCTAAAGGCCGAATGAACTTTTTGATTTTTTGCAAACGTAAGTTGAAGTTATCAATAAAATAATCTACTTTTCAATAACAAAAAGTGAGGATATGCATTTTTCAGAAGAATTTTCAACTAAGAAAGTAAACTAGAGCAAGTGCAAACTTTCAACTTTTACAAAAAATGCATACATTATTTCTTTATCTAAAAATTATTGGGTCCAAAAATACTATCTGATGAAATATACTCAACTCTTTTTTTCAATGATTCATCAAAAAACTGTTTACACGTTAACTGTTTGTTTACACACAGTTCAAGTACGAAATTAACATGAAAATAGTCAATCAAGCTAAGCTAAGCTAAATTCAAGTACGAAATTAACATGAAAAGTATGTTTTTGTTTAACATATTTTGGCTACATAGAATAGACTTTTGATTCACTTTTTTGTTGAAAATTTTTTTTGTGATTGATATTCCAGGGGCAGCAGATTTTTATGATGAACTTTTAATATTACCTGAAAGTGTTAAAAGTAATATAAATACCTGTAATTTCTTAGGTGGAATAAGTGAAAACGCGCCATTTAGCAATGAAACATCTACAATTCAAGAATTTTATCTCCAAAATGGCCAGAAAGGATATCCCGAGTGTTGAATCTGAAGCGGATATTCAAAATTATTATAAAGGTCTTTTGGTTGAACAGCATTCAGTGAAATTAAAGTACCAAGCATTAATTTATTCCGGAGAAAAACTTAGGATATATCAATGAAAATTGATAAAACAGACAAACAAGAACAAGTATTAAATTCATTTTAAAGTCTTTTAACTGACGCATCTGAAAAAGACCTATGTGTTTTCACTTGCCCCAATAAATGGGACAAATGTATACTTCGATATTTCTTTTTGTCAACATAACTAATTTTTTTTTTTGAAAATATGAAAGTTTAACTATGGTGATATTCGTTTGCATTTGCCCCGGTGTTCCATTTTTGAAATAAACTCACGAAACCATCGAAGCCTGAACAGATTATTTCATTTCGATCTATTAAATTTAAAAAAATCTGCTTTTCAATTAAATGTTATTAAATATTAAACACATTACATAATCCTAAATGAAATCACAGATCACCACCAACAATGTTCAGGAAATTTTGAAATCTGAACATCCCAATGCTTCAATTAGAATCTTTAAAATAATGGGTGAATATATCTAAACATATGTTTTCCTCTTTTCAAAACCAATCGTTTCTTTGATTCATTGGGTTAAAGTTCAAGGAATTAATTTGCATTTTTTGCTTGAATAAAAAAAGGAATTTGCAGTATACAAAATCGTCAGATTTAATGCCATGACAAGTGCTGTTTGGGAACATTTTAAGTTGGAATGTGTAAAGTCCATAACTTAAGTATCAGGCGAAACTTATTGGAAATGATTTTGGTGTAAAAATGGATTTTAATTCAAACTGCTTCGAAGCATGAGGATGGTGAATAAAAAGCTGTTTGAAAATGGTTAATAAAAAATCTTTTTTTATGTAATTCATTTCTTTAGCTCTAAAAATTACACCATCCAAAGCTAATTGGGAGCTGAAAGCGCTGCGTTAGGCAAAATATTCGGCAAAACTTCAAAAATTGTCCCGATATTCAAAATTCTATTTTAAAAAAGATTCAAAAGCAATATATTCTAATAAATGAGAAACTTTTTATTTCGGTTTAAACCTTGATGTGAACTCAAACAAAACGCAATAATTGGAATACAGAAAATGAAACATACATATTATCAACGTACAGTTATTTATGGAACAAGTAACAAAAATTGGATTTTAAAAGACCCGATGAGTTAAAATTCTTAGGTTTAATTTTGATAGAAATAAGCGGGACGATTCGAGTAAAGGGAAAGAAGGGAAATGAAAAGAAAACTAGGAAAATGGAAAATGGACGCCAAGTTGAACATGGTAAGACGAAGTTTACCGGGTCTGCTAGTTGTTCTATATAACTTACTTTTTGGAATCCCAAATTGCGTTTTTTTAGCCAAAAAGTATTAAATGTAAAATGGATTTTCCAATGTTTACTCACCTTCCATTTATTCTTATAATTGTAGTGCAACTCTCATTTAATCACACATTTTATACCTATCATTCTTTCTTTGAACTGACTGAATAAATTCGTTTACAAAACATTTACATAAAATCACAGAACACAATATATGGTTTTTGGAAACAATGAGAAACTGAACCACACATCATTTTTACTACTTTAGTTAATCAAAGTATGGAATACTTGGACTTTTTTCAATCAAACTGAAATATCTCGGAAACGACACAAAATCGACAGAATTCAGAATTGAAAACGACATACAGTTGTTGTCAAAATATAAAGCTAGCATTTCTGAAGTTTGAAAAGTTCCATCGATTGGATGAAAGGCTACGCAAGGCTCTTTTCGATAGCAGTATTTTTCACAAATGCTATCAAATCTGCCATTCAAATATTTTCGTAATTTTTCAAATCAATATTTACTATAATCATTTACACCTCCATTTTAATATACATACATGATTTCAAAGCGGCCTTACGGTAATCTATTAAACCTAATTTATAACTTCAGTTATGTTCCCTCTGGCTTGTTTTGAGGTGATTTAACCAATTAAAATGACCTTGAAGACATAATCTCACCCACAGCCTTTTAAAATATTACTGAGTAGAGAATAAACGCTACCCAGCCAAGAAATTGCAGACACAAACAAAAAAAAAACTGGCTAAATAGTGCCTGCGCCGATTAACATCAACACAGTTCTTTTCCATTACCTTCATCCATGAACATAGAAAAATAATACCGAATATCTACTTCTTTTTTACGTTCGGAAAGAATCAACTGCCAGGAATTGTCAGTAGATGGTCGTTTCAAATAAAGAGCCTCTATGAGTGTTTGGTATTATTGCTAATAAATCCAACTTTCTCGTGAAATCAACATAAATTCACAAATTCGTCAGTGTGTTTAGCATTTTGGATTGAAGATCACGTTATAAATAGTTCCATCTAAAAGTTAGACCAAAAAACTTTAAGATTCACGTTTAAAGTCAATCCATTAAAGCAATGTTCTCAACATTGTCTCTCAAACGGCAAGAAGACCTCGGCTCTTATCTCAGCAAAGGTGAGAAAAGAAAATATTGCTAGACAAAACTCGCTCGGTCCGACCAAGGCAAAACGGATATCTTGTCTAAATGTTGGTTAGGAAAAGCTGTTATTATGTTTTTGGCTACTTTTCCCAAGGATTCACTCCTTCCCCCTTTTTCAGTTGTGTATATTCAAAGTCCGTTCATATGTGTGCCGTCATGTTTATCTTTTCTCGGTTTCTCATATGTCGGTGTGTGTTTTTTGTGTGCGTCTCAGTCTGTAAGTGTGCTAAGGATTAAATGTACCGAAAGTAAGAGGATTTCGATGACGGTCGGTGTCAAGACACCGAAAAAGGTATCATGATGTTTGCGGGTTTTTTACCTTATTATTACTTTGTTGCAGCTTTTTGCGACCGCCATTTCTGCAGCAAACCATTTAGGTATGCTGGACTTTTTTCCATTAAGTTATTTTTTTTTTCGTTGGTTCAGCTTGTCCCGACAGCTGAAGTCCCGGCCAACCAGAATTGTTTCAGCCAAGTTCATCTTAAAGCACAACATTTGCTGCTGTTTCTGTTTCTGTTTCCGAAACTCTCCCGAGTTCAGTGGAACATTATCATCCCCCCTTTTCCAGTTCAACCAATTGTCAGTTCACAAAAGTGCAAACGTGCAAACTGGTAAACCTGCAATTTGCTACAGGCAAAATCGTTTTTCCTCCCACCTTTCCTTCGGCTTCATGTTCCGGGACTTAAAGGCTGAAACCTGGGGCAGAAAAAGGTGGAAAGGGATCTTACACAATGCTCTGTATCCAGGTGAAAATTCCTCGGTACTCGGGCACCGAAATAGACAAGAAAAAAATAGCAACCTGCACCGAAAAGCGAGGGGATGAAAATGATCATTTTTGTGGTCCGTTTGATAGAGCGAGCGCGCAAAAAAAAAAAAAGAAAAACGAGGGCGAGTGTAAAGTAGCGACAAATTATGTGATGAACTTGCACACGTGTGATTTTCAACATTTTTCCCCACCCGGGATAATGGGTGCAATTTTGTGTGAGCAGCTTGAGCTGCCCGGTAATAGATATGTCGGATTTGAGGGCGTGTGCTTCGGGGTTGATAGAGCACCAAACTGGCCAATGTTCTGTGATTTACCGTCTAGACTATTTCGAGCTCGCCCAGCAATGCATGGTTTAAGTTTTTTTTTGAATGAAGTTGACTGAAATAAAATACCCCAGATTGTGGTCAACAATGTGGAAACCACATAGAAAACCAAAAAACGCTTCAGGGAAAACACCTTTCTATATTGAGTCTTGGGGTGGAGTTCAGTTTTGAGTAGCGTTGAATCATTTCAATCGAATAGTAATTTTCACAAAAACTCAAAGTATGTATCTGTGCAAAATTTTATGATCTTTTGTCATAAACTAGGCCCGTGTGAAGAACCCATCCATAGGAGAAGGTGGTTGAGGGGTGTTTCAAAATTAAAATTTTTGTTTTAAATAATTGAAAAGATAAATTTTCCAACAAAAATTACTTATTATTTTGAGAACTAATATTCATAAACTTAATCAAATTAATCAAGAAAACAGCATTTCCGTGCCTATTTTTATTTGGTACATTTTGGCGTACTGAATTGGAATCTTTGCACAGATTTTGTCTACCTCCTCTAGTTTTGGTGATGCAAAATTTGAAATAATAAAAATGAATCAAAGTTTAGTGAAATGAACTATTAATAACTGATGAACTAACAAATCTACTTGAAAGAAAAAATCTAATTTGAATATTGTTTATCATAATTTATTAGATCAGGAAAGGTATTTTAAGGTTATAATACAATAAATTCAACAATTTTGAAAAATTGAAAAATTACCATATAAAGTGTTTCTTACATTTCTGAAGAATGCTTCTTAAAAAGGTTTTATTTAATTTTACCTATTTGTTGAAGCCTGCAGGATGATTTGCAATTTGGATTCAAAAATATTGAAAATTAACTTCTTGAAATTCCCTTAGTACAAATGGTGTGAAGTAAACAAATGGAAAACTTCTTTTACTTTTTTCGCAGAAGTCATAAGTTGGTCTCAGGAGTAGTTAATAATGATGAGAGATCTGTTCAGGTAAACCCCTGACGGACTCAGCGATAGCCTCAGATATTTCTCGTTGGAATTAAACACACTCATTCCAAAATATTAACAAATTTAGTGGACTGTATTTTTACGACAAAACGACTTAGAACTAATTTTACAATTAATTAACCACACAAACTATGGCCACTTAGGCCTCTGACATGGTCCCAAAGACCGCTTGCAATGTGTATTACTCTGATGATTGCTGGTCGGGAAAAGAGGTCGAACCAAGGACCAACTTTGGCTCGACCCTGATAGGATCATTTTCGGCCCCGATGATACCCGATGTTTTTGGCGCGCATAATTGCCGTTAAAGCCAGCAGCATGGCGATGCTTTTACTGGGTCCTTTTTGAAGCTTAGGGTGGTTCAACTCGTTCCAGAACAAGATCTTAAATTAAAAAGAAAAGTAATGGTTGAAAGTTTTGTCCAAAAGTGTGCATTTTTTTCAAAAGATTTTAACATTTTTTTAAAGTTATTCGGTAACCTTGGGTATTTTGCCAAAACCCTTATCAATGTGGAACTAAGCATTAAGAAGCGCTAGAGATACAAAATAGACACTGGAAAATAAACATTTTATGTTCGTTCAAAATTTTTTAATACAAATTTTAAATATGTTTTAATAATTGGCTTTATATTCTGAACTTGTTTGGTTACTCTTCTTAATAAATACCATTCTGAACACAAAGTAGGGTTTTTTCTGTCAAGATTTGAGTTTTAATACAAATGGTTTATTGAATTACGAACCGAAATTTACAATTAAAATTAGTATTGACACGACTTATTATGTCTTTAAATGAAATTTTCTAGGCCTTGAACGATTTTGGACTAAATTCTGCCAGAGGCGAGAAAAATTTTTAACACCTTATGGGATGAATAAATTAGCTTTACCTTTAAAAAATCTCAATGGCCGGGGGGTGGTGGCGTTGGGATTAAACCCTCAAATTCCTCCCCGATTGCGCGACCTTGTCATAAACATTTTACTTTTTGACATTTAAAAATTTCTTCGAAAAAAATCTTATGTAAAATCACTGACAAAATAAGCCTATGGTCTAATGATACATTGAATGTAAGGGCGGATTCTGACTTTTTGGGGGCGTTGAATTAAGGGGGGGGTAGGGTCTAACACTTTCAAAAAATCGATTTTTTTATTTTTTTATTTTCTTATTGTAAAACATTTCAAGAATGTTGTGTCAAATTTTCAAGTCAATTGAAGCAAAACTGTAGAAGTTATAGGCCTTTATCTCCTCCTATCTAACACTGCAAGAAAGCAAGAGCAGAAACTTCAAACGCGTTTTTCTCGAAAGCACATTTTTAAAGTCCGTGGACATCGTCATTTGAAAACTACTTATCCGATTCTTTTCAAATTTGGAACATGATTTCTACATATAAAATACCAGACCCCAACGTTTTTCTTTTTTGTTTTTTTTTACTTTAGGGAGATTTTACAGGTGAAAAATGGCGGATTTTTTCGTGAAAAATCGTAGTTTTTACGTTAATTTTGCCACAAAAATTTCATAAAAATTTTTTTAAGTTAAATAAAAACGTTGGGGTCCAGAAAAACATCTATTACAAATATTTTGCTCTGATTTTTTGATTTCAGATGATTCTGTGCTGAGATATAGTGTCCACCGCAAATCCTGTTTTCTAAAAGGCATCCTCGAAAGTGCTCCGTCACCGGCTCATTTTACAATATTTTTCGACGAAAAAATTACTAAATGTTCTTTTAACAATGCTTTGTATAATGCAAAAAATTTGAATACATTTGTTTGAACGATAGCTCTAGAAAAAAATCGTGAAAATGGTGTTTTTTTATACCCGTTAGACCCTACCCCCCCCTTAAAAAATGCATTTTTGCATACCAATCCTCGTTTTTTGAGATTCAAAGGTTTCTTTTGAAAAAAGGCCAAAATTCATTGAAAAATTGTTTGTAAATTTCCAACAAAACTGATGAATATTAAACAATATTGAACATACAAGTTTTTATGCAATGATTAACTTTTTCAAAGGCCACGAGTAATTTGAACTTCTTGAAAAAAATTTCTAATATTTCCTGTTGGTTTGTTTTCTCCCGATTCGTCAAAAAACGGGTGTTTTAACGAAATTTAAAAGTAAATTTTAACCAAAAAAAAGTTTCAGATATTTTTAAACCTTCCTTACTTTAAGTCGAAAAATTTGCAACCGTTTTTGTTAAAAAAAAGGAAAATCAGATTCTTCTCAAATTATATGAAAACTGTATTTAAAAAAAAAGCAACTCTTTAATTTGTGAATAACTTTTGAACGGATGGATGAAAATTCTTGAAATTGAAAGTACCTATTAATGTATTGTAACATTTGCAAAATTTTGTGGCGATCTGTCGAGTATTTTTTGAGAAAGCGTTCAATAAATCAGTTTTTTGACTTAAATTTTCGGGCAACGTACATATACGCCATCTATATTGCACATTATGACCTACCGCTTTGCTTAATCAAGGCTATTTCTGTTAACACTTTTTATTTTCTGGAGCTTGACCTTCAAAATAACTCAAAATTTTTATTTTATCGAAGTTATGACAACTTTTGCAGATTGTCAACCTTCTGCAAGAATACTATAATATTAACTTTTCATTACTCCATAACAATTTTCGCTTAATTGCACTTAACTTTGAAAAACCATTAAAAATGCTATGGAATGAAAACGATTGCTTTTTTAAGCATTTTTTTTTTTTTTGAATATTTGGCTGATTTTTTGTGCCAATTGTTATCGATTTGCATCTTCCACAGATCGTAAGCCAAATTTAGTAATAGATACAATTTTTTAAACTTTTCTTCTAGTTCTTCTTTAGAACATTCAGATGAGGCTTTTCAATGAAAAATTTCTGACAGGAGATCTTTCAGTACCCCGCTAGAAAGTTCGTATCGATTTCCTTGGTCTGTTTTTTTGGGATGATGAACGAATCAGTCAGAAAAATTGACCTTTTTACGACTTCTCTAATTGAATGTTTTGGATGGCGCTTTGCAAAACCTCTCACTTCCCATACCGTCGTGGAATGAATCATTCTTACTTTCATTCAAATTTAAGCTCACTGAATGATGGTCGAATAGTTTATTTCCAGCTGTTTTGGGGTCTCTCAATGAGACTTTCAACCATTTTTCACGGTCCTGCCCATAAATGTTGGTCAATGAATTTATTCATTAGACGCTATCTTATAAACTACTTGACAGATCGCCGCAAAACTTTGCACATGTAAACATTATATCACTAGGTAGTTTCAGTGAAAATTTAATCAATGTTCCTTCATTCATACGTTCAAAAGCTATATTCACAAATGAAAGTGATGCATTTTTTTCGAATACAGTCCTTACTTGATGTAAACTAGCGTGGTCTGTATTTTAAAACTGTCTGGAACCCTTGCTCCCACCTCCCTCAGTCTTATTAGCACGAAGCAACCCCTGTAAAATTTGAACTCAACCAGATTTCTTCAAGGCAACCTTCAAAGACCTTAAAATTTGAATAAAAGTGGATTTTCGATAAGGTTGTTTAGGATGAGTTAATATTATGAGATACCTCGATTTCATGAAACTAGATAATTTTCGATGAACAGTAGATATATTATTAGAATAAAACTGACACAATTTCAAAGGCTTTACCAGCAGGATATTTCTTTCTTGTTTTTGCAGAACAGGGAAGTATGATCTGACAAGTTTTGATGTTCAGAGCTACGAAAGGATAAAACCAAAAATAAATTTGCATTGAAAATCGTTGCCTTTTTCGGGATAATGATCAAGATATGAAATTTGAATATTGATAACATGACCAGAATATGAAAAACACGGCCGAAGTACATTGATTCATCTACGTACAAGAAACTTTTTATTACAATTTTCATAAAATGCGACGGTCTGTCTGTCTGTGTGCAAATGTGCTAGTTCAAACTCCTCTCTCTCCTTCAATTGGTCAAAAAGTAAGGTTGGCGGAATTTTCCCGGACATATCCGGACCGGGCAAATCCAAGTAGTTTTATTAAAATCTGGTAAAATCCAGACCAGGATTTTATTATTTTAAACACAAAAACTGGGCAGTATCCAGCCTTCTTTGGTCAAAACTGTGAATTTTTTTAAAACATTTGCTAATTTTTTTTCATCAAAACGCTTAAGCAAATTTTCAATCTTATTAAAGAATTGCAAAATACCATTCGTTTATATTTAAATGAAACCTGTTGAAAAAATCGGGTTTGGACACAAGTGATTCTAACTCTGTTTGATGCTTCCCATGTTAGTGCAATTGTTGAGAATAGGAAAATACGTTGAAAACGATGAGTTGAGAAGATTGTTTTAGTTTTTATTAGGAAAGATTTTATATTGGATCTCCAAGGGAAAATTTTCACTGTGTATCCGCTTACTGTGGTTTAAAAAAACTCCTACTTAGTAAAATGCTCACACTGACATGAAACTAAGAAAAAAAATCAACCATTTTCTATCTAATTTGTTTTGTCTGATTTTGAAGGTTCGCATTACCAATGGCAAGTGGCGAACTTAAAAAATTTGACAAAAAAGCCCTGTTGGAAAAATGTAGTTGTTTATCCATATTTTATCGTAGAAAGTGCCTGTTATTTTCAGTTGGGTGGTATTTCCTAACTGGGAGAACATTTCTTTAAATCGATCGATGCGCACTCTTGGATCGATATTGCGTACTGATGGATAAATTATCCAGAAAACGAAGTCGAGTGTCCAGTCAGTATGGTAAAATGCCAAACTCACAATGAATCGATGTACAGGAATAAAAAAATATAACAAAATCTTTGCTGTCTCCGTTGGAATTGACTTTAAATTTTGGCGAATGTTTTTTAAATAAAACTTTTATGAAAAGATAGTGACAAGTTTTGATCTGAAATATCAAATATGTTTTGACAGTAATTTAATACCATCAATGAAGCGTTTTTGCCGTTCTTATACCAACAAATGATGCTGGTTT
This sequence comes from Uranotaenia lowii, assembly GCF_029784155.1. NCBI lineage: Eukaryota > Metazoa > Arthropoda > Insecta > Diptera > Culicidae > Uranotaenia > Uranotaenia lowii. Next base: position 314,016,309 of record NC_073693.1, read on the forward strand.
CTAATGAAGGTTTAAGTATTCGAGTCACATAAAGATAAGTATTCATGAAAATTGTCATCAATCACATTTTGAAACCGTTCCTAGTTGATTAGTTAAACAATTAAGTTTCCAATAATTCTATTTTGTACCGAGAAAACGTAACTTTTATCATCAAATTGAAATTTTCTGTCGTTCTCGATATTTACTTATACAAAAATTTAGGGTTCATGTATTTTATGGCTTATTGAAGGGTTTGAATAAATTTTTGGTTTTTGATAAGTTATGCAGTAGTTCGCTGCAAGCTTTGTATAGAAATTTCAAAATCTTAAATTTATACACCTCCTATAACTTTTTTTTTTTGAAGTTTTTGCTGCCAGAAAAAACAAGAACAATTTCCGAAGCGACCAATCTATTCCAGAACTAGCGCAACTAGCGCGATTTCATGAAATTATTCATGGCTTTAGCAAGCAAAGTCTGCAATTTTTTAATACTTTTCAATGGATTCAGATTTTTTTATTTTGAAATGGTTATAACTTTTTTCGTGAAATGCTTAGCTGCTTGTCGTGCCAGTAAAAATGAAGCTTAAAAAAAAGCAGAACTAAAAATCAAAGACCAACCTTGTTTTAAGCTAATTTGGATTTTCTGGGTGGTTCACTCACGTTCAATGTGCAAAAATTTCTTTTTCCGTACAAATTCCAAATTAAATTGAAACGCGTAGCACTAATTCAGGAATCAACCAAATCATCTATAGTCTGCTTCATTTAATATTGGAACAAATTCTTTTGCTCATTGTGGCGCTCCTAGTGGACGGATTTGGAAACTTTTTTCACCCACGTGTCGGGAAATTCATTACCTTTCACCATGTATTTATGTCATAACACCAAACGATAGCATTTTGTAAACAACCGCCATGGAAGCCGAACGGAGAGATCAAATTGTGCACAGTTTTCTTGAAAATCCATTGTTGTCGGCATCGAAGCTAGCTAAACAGCTTAAAATGCCCAGAAATACCGTATGGCGTGTTATCAAGCAGTACAAGGAAACATTGACGACGGCTCGGAAGCCGCATTCGAAGCGTCGGAGTGGAACTGTCGACCGGAAACTGCGTGGGAAAGTCATCAAGGCCGTCAAGAGGAATCCCTATCTTTCAGACCGCGATTTGGCCAATAAGTTCCAGGCCGCTCACAGTACAATGCAACGAATTCGTCTCCGGGAAGGAATAAGGTCATTCCGAGCCAGCAAACAGCCAAATCGGACGCTGAAGCAGAACAATGTGGCCAGAATCCGTGCTCGAAAGCTGTACGACCAAGTGCTGACCAAGTTGGACGGATGTAAAGTCTGCTTCATTTAATATTGGAACACAAACAATTGCGTGTAGCTCAGTCATTTATTAACGAATTCATAATTTGTTTTTCATACAAATGTAGCATTTTCTTTACTCTTTCATAAAAAAAAATTAAAAAAATTATTCATTGCTGTTTCGAAGAAATTCTCGTACTCGTACTCGTAAGAAAACTGTGCACAATTTGATCTCTCCGTTCGGCTTCCATGGCGGTTGTTTACAAAATGCTATCGTTTGGTGTTATGACATAAATACATGGTGAAAGGTAATGAATTTCCCGACACGTGAGTGAAAAAAGTTTCCAAATCCGTCCACTAGGAGCGCCACAATGAGCAAAAGAATTTGTTCCAATATTAAATGAAGCAGACTTTAAAACTTTACGCTGAGGTTTGGTGACTCAAGAGCCCTTAAAGCATATGGGAACAAAAAGGGAAGCGAAGTAAATAACATTGAATGACACCTCCTGTGTTCTGCTTGTAATTGTTTTCAAGAGATTAATTTTTATTTATTTGGTGTTCTGTCTTACGACATTACGTGATGGACAGTATTCCTTCAATTCACTCGGCCCATGGCAACCGTTCTACAACTTCTCGGGCATCCAACATACGCCAGATCATGTTTCACTTGGTCTTTTGTTAGATTGCTATCAAAATAAGTCAAATATTATGTCTTATAGTTCTAGAGTTAAAAGACCTTGTTACTGTCTGGACCAGAGGGGGCCAAACCTAAGTCCTCGAGTCCCTGGTCGTTCCTCTGGAGACTCAGTGGAGGGTGGGCACACAAGGCCTTCTTTTCTGGCTAGCTCGATCTTGAGCAGGAACGGAGCTCCTCAAGGTCGGCTTTTACAAAATTGCTGATCAAGGACGCTTCGGAATAGATTAAACACACCATCACTGGAATATTAGATTTGATGTTTTTTTATTATTATATATTTTATATGTATTATATGTTTTTAGGTTAAGTTTCAAAACTATAACGATACGTCCTTCTTCGTGGCTAAAGCGGAAAGAAATCTTATTTATCTTATTACCGGTAGCTCCTCACAACCCATGCAAATTATACCACTTCATTCTGGCCTAAAATATTTTAATTTGTGCGTTGTCTTGTTCCGTTCTAGTACCTCCATTTTGTGTATTTGTTTCAGTGTACCTGTGTGAACATGCTGTGTTCTTGTGAGTCCTGTATATTATTTTATCCAAACCTATCTGGCTCTGATGGAATGATTTAAGGAAAAATTAAACAATATCAAACAATGAACATATAATTTCAGCAAATAAACAAATAACTACTTACTTTATAAAAACTTTATCGAGTTGAATTTCGCAACGGTAACAACCTTATGGTTAAACTTTTTTTTATGTTCTTAATTATTTTCAAGAGCGGTTTAAGGCGCTTTATTCTTGATCGGTGAATGATAGCTAACAGAAATCCAGAACAGAAACTAAAAATGTTTTAAATGATTATATCATAGTCTTAAAAAATCACGTGCTTTTTTTAATTTGGTTTAGTGATTTCTGTAAACAACATTACTCATAGCCAGACTATCAACAAGAAGCACTTTTTAGCGTGCTTTAAACTCATTGCCTCTTGGAGCGAATGGTCCTGGTGGTCCACGTTTCTTCCTTCCTCCTGTTCCTGATGTCTTTGTGGTCTCTGCTCCACAGTTGCCCCGACCAATTTATGTTTTCGATAATGTTGATGTTTTAATTTTAAAGTAATTTAATTATACAGCTACCAGAAATTGATAACGGAAATAACATGAACGGATATCAATCTTGTGAAACAAATAGTTATCAACTGTTTAAATTCTTCTCTCTGGAGCCCACATAAACATAGCCGATTCAGATTTTTAATAAAATATATTTGATAGTAATTTTTGTTTTCCTTATTTAAAAAAAATGAATCATTTTTTTGTATATTCTTTATTTGAAACGGAAATATTACTCATGTAAATGAAGAAGAAATAATATCTGTTAACTTTATATGGCTTAAACTTTACATAAAGTTAGAACATTTAAAATTCGATCCCGATTATTTCAAGGTAGGAAGGACCAAATTTCCAGATCCGAATTTAACTTGAATTTATATTCAATACTTATCAAGCAAAACACATTTGATAAATTTTGTGCATGAAAATTTGAGTTGTACTTTAAATAGATAAAAGAGCTACATACTCAAGTTAAAGTTTGGGATGAGTCTTCTAAAACATGCAATATTATGCGTATTTCTGTTATCTAATAACGTATTTTAAATCTGATTATTTTTACGTGTAAGCTAATGAGATATTTTTTTATACAATCAGCAATTAGCTTAAGATAAACCATGTGTTTGATAATGTTCATCTGAAGCAATGTTTATCAAAGTGGTCCCTACCGCCCCCTGGGGGGCAACACGAGCCTACTAGGGGCTGTAAATTAACCCAAACTACCTTTTTCAGTCCAATTTCTATACTAATTTGTTCAAAAATACTTCTAAGGTGGTGGCGAGCTATTAAATATCGAGATAAGAGGGCGGTGAGTTTAATAACCACTGATCTAAAGCGTCCTTGCATAGTTGTTTTTACCTTAATATTGCTATTTTACAAGTTATTGAAGATTAATTAAGTTCAGTTTAAAGCTGCCGGATTCATATGAGAAACTGTAGTCGCTGCGTTCAACACAAAACGGGACGATATATGTGACAAATTGAGTAGACAGTTATGACTGCTTATGTTTAACATTTTTGTAATAATCCTTGTTATTGTTTACATACAACCCTCAATATTCTAACGAATAATTTGTTTTACGTTACCACGTGCCAAAATGTTTCAGAGAGCATATTTTTATAGGCGTCTTCTCGATAAGAAACATCATCTCATTTTACAACAATCATTTGAAGCTTCGAGTTGTGACTTTTGTTGAAACCAGACTCCCCAAGCAAATTTGAGATAGAGAATAATGTGCCAGTGATATTTTAAAAACTGAATCGGTTTGATTTTCTTCTTGAAGAGATTATTTTGAAACAGCAAAGGAGAGAAGAGGAATCTTTCCATGGTCGAAAGAAACAAAATTTGGAGATTCCTAGAAGATTTCCGACGAATTTTAGATGGTTTATTATGTTATCATGATCAAAATGACTGGAAGATCTATCTCAAACACTCTCTTACTTATTCTTGTAATCTTCAGTGATGTGTATTTTTTTTATGTTTTGCTAAGATCTTGGCCTTAACCTCTCAAAAGATGTCAGATTCAGCTATTGACGGGTGAGTTAGAACGGTCCCTCTTATGCTTCTTTCAGATTTCATCGTCTCAAGACCCAATTTGGTTCCCGCTCCATTTGGAGGGGCCCATCAATGCTTAACACTGGTTCTAATTTCTAAAACAGCCACCGAAAACCATTCCCATTTTCTTCGACGAGCTGCCAAACGCAAGAGAGCTAGCTACTAACAACAAACAGAAGCCACGCGCGCGTCCTCAAAACACCAAGCCAGACCCAAGATTAATTAACAAGCGTTTCCAATTAGAGTTTTGCCCCCTGTGGAAGCATTAACGCCATCATTGGCAATGATCTTGGGCGAAGACGTTTTGTCGATGACAGGCCAGGCCAAGCCAAGCCAAGCCACACCATGCCAGTAATCGACGACGACAACGACAACGATGGCAGGGTCCTTCTGGGAGATTTCTCTCGTTCGCTTCTGGCCGCCATTCATTCCACTCCCTGGCCTGCCGGAGGTTTTCAGCGAAATCAAAGTCAATTCCCGGACCAATTAGAATATGATTAAAAGTAAATTAGAAATTTGTTTGTCTATCGTCCGACAACGGCGGATTGGGATTCCGAAAGATTGCCTGCTGTCGGTACTTGGCTCTCGATCTCCGGGGGCCATGTTTGGTATTCACCTAATGGTGCCTCAGAGCTGATGCTGCTTCTCGTCAAGCGAAAATGATGATTTGTCATCATGACGTCAATGGGAAGGAGCGGCAGCTTTCTCGAAACAAATATTTGTGTAGCCGGTTAAATCGTTTTTAAAATCTTTGGGCGTTTATTTGAAGTGATACTAGGAATATTATCTCACGCCAGAGATACAGACTATTTAGTGAGAAATTCTTCAAAACCCTTTTTTCGGTTGTTTGTGAAAATTTACATTTAACTTAATTTTGCGTAAACTCGGGCTTGGCAAACAAGATTTGTACGTGATTATCGTGCTAATGAAAGCTGCTGCCGCAAAACGCATTCTGAAGGAACAGAACCTAGCAGAAACGAAAAACATGACATCATCCCTCCTAGAGCGAGAAAGCATCGTCGTCGTCATCATCAGCGACATCATTGTCAGTTTGGTCGACATGTTTTCAGCGTAAATCATATGCAACTGATGGTTGGAAATCAGCAGCGAGATACGGTACAGGATAATTTTCTTCGGAAAAAAACCCACTCTGGATGCGACGCTACATTGCGCTACGCTAGCAAGGGTTAAATTAATTTCATGTCATTATGAATCAACAAAAACAGCCATAACAAAACTTGGAACATGCATTCAATCGTAATTTACGACACGTTTACGGAGCAGAACTGGCAGCTGATTAAACTGAACAGAACTTCGCGAACACGATCATTGGAATGAAAATAATTTTCATTAAGACGTTGAATTCGCTTAGGTCTAAGACTAAAAAATGCAGGTTTGATAGAGTAATAGAATTCTAAGGCTTTGAATGGTTTTCAGCTGTTAGAATTAGAAATGATCGGGAAAACTACTTATATAGAATAAAAAATGTTTGTATTTTAATTTTCAAAGAATTTTAAGGTTTTAATCAATAAGTGCAAAGTGGAAACAACTTAAAAAATATTTTTTCGATGTTCATGCCATAAATCGATAAATCGATCAAGTAGGTAAAATTTACACCATTTGACACCATTCTTTTAATCTTATCACATGAAACAGTCGATACTTAAGATGTACCGAATATTTGGCGCCGAATATGCCCACCGAACAGTTGAGCCAAGTATTCGGCCGAATATTTATTTTTAAAATTTGTGCAATAACATAATTGTCTAATCATTCAAATGGTTGTGGATAAATGATAAAATATCCAAAAGGAATGCGATTTTGTTCTGGTTTAATCAATCTATTTGCTAAATCAAATAAAAAAAAATTAAAAGCGATTTTTTAAAAAATTTCAAAATGAACAAACAAATTCCTTTTTTTTGTGCTGCTGTTGCTGTGCTGCTGCTGTGAATGAAGAATAAATTTTAAAAATCATTTTCTGTTAATCTCCTCTTGTGCGTTTTTTGCCTTGATTCAGATTTGCTTTTTTTTGCAATTTTCTCAAAAAATCGTCCTGAATTACCCAACCTTGTGGTAGAAAGTATGGTATGCTTAAGACCATCCTTTTTTAACATCTATTTTGAAGATATCTTGCTCAGATTCAATTTTTGTCTTCTATTTATATATAGAAAAATGAATTCCTGTCTGTCTGTTTGTTTCCTATAAACTCAAAAACTACTTTACCGATCAATGTGGAATTTGGTTTGTAAGAGTTTTTGGGGTCGGAGATTGTTTCCAAAATATTTTCAAACCACTCCGACTTTCAGGAGTGGAGAAGGCTCCCATACAAAATTAATAAAAATATTACACAATTCGAATAGTTTTCTGCTGAGCCAATCAAATTATTTGTGTGAATTATTTGTGTAGCCGTTTTCAAGACTGGTAATGGTTTCTATTATAATTCGAAACTCCTGTGGAACGGTATTAATTTGTTGCTATAAAACAAGAGCCACCCCAAGCGGCTAGATAGCTAGTGAGTTCTCTCCTGAGAACTCACTCTCAAATCACCGATCATATGATCTTGTTGAGTGAATCGAAGCATAAAAGCAATAAATAAAGTCAGTTCGCACCAACCTCCAACAAGACAACATCGCCTCCAAATTAATTCACCCCCGTCGGCTCGGTATAAGTTAAGTTGGGAATAAAAGTTGAACTTTCCCCAAATCGGTTCGGTGTTATTAGTATCGGAAGAAAATCATAATCTATCTGTGATAGATATCACAGATATTCCCTCCAGTGAAAGACGGAGGCAGTTGGGTAGCTTTTATTGCACCCAAATTAAAGAACTGTGGTGAAGAAGTTGTGCTGTTTTGAAGTGTTCCCCGGTCGTTCCCAAGAGTGTTAATTACAGTCCACTCTTTCGAACTTTTACTTGGGACGATCCGGAACATCCTCCAAATCCAAAAGCAGGGGGGTCTTATACAAATATTAAAAATTTGACACAATTTGAACAATTTTCTGAAACTGTTGAACTGATAACGTAAAACTTGGTGTGAAGCCGTTTTCAGATCGAGTAAGGTTTCTATAAAATTTTCAAACCCCTCCAAACCCAAAAAAGTAAAGGGGGTTTCATACAAAATTATCAATAAATTGACAAAATTTCAAAAATAATCAAAGTTTTTTTTGTTCTAGATTTATGAACATAAGCGCTTGACATAATGAGATGATTTTTTGCCTTTACAAATAAGTGTTCACAAAATAAGATGATACATTGTATTGATTGACGCTTCCCATTTTAATGAATGAAGAACCTCATATTCTAAAAATGTAACATACATATTATGAATAAAACCAATGTCTTAGTGTTTTCATAAAGCCTGGCACACTTATTAATTATATTCAAATTTGTCTGTATCTTAATACTCCTCCCGCTTAAAACGATGCGATTTTTTTAATTTGAAGGTTTTGTTTATTGTATTAAATATCCTTCATATTTTTTTTCTAAAGAGTGGCTTCTTTCACTTTAAAACCTTCAAGTTACGTTGAGACTCAAGACAATCTATAGACACCTTGAAAAATAGTTAGCTTTCGAATAATGTTAAAATTTTAATAAAAAAATAGTTTATTTTAAAAACAATAACTATAAAGGATTTAATTTTCCATAAAAGGGATAGCAAAGCACACTGGTACAGATAGTATTTGATATCAAACATGCAATATCAAATTGCTTGGCGCACATGACTTGTATCAACATGTTTTCTCCCAGTGTTTACAGAAACTCATTCTGTTTGGTGATAATCGCCCTAGAAGCAAAAAGTCATCTGATATCCTTTGAGTTATTTATGATATTTAGAAAAACAGAGAGACCCATACTTGAAAAAAATCTTGTTGTATATATTCTGGTAACATTATCCGTTTGAACATAATCGACTCATAAAAATGAGGGGCGTTAAGATGGGATAAACTGAAATAATCGCTTTTGACATGTTCCCCTGTGACTTGAAATCGCTTTTCAGGAATTTTCTGAACTGTTATCATTCTAGAAGTCAACGAATTTACCTCAAAATGAAAAAAAAGTTGCAAACGTTCGCAAAATGAATATAATTTGGTCATTAATAAAATCAAGTCGTTTTTATTGTATTGATTACTTTTGTGACGTGAATTCACGTTAGAATTGACCATTTTTGACTTGATTACATACTACTTCGATTTCTTGTTCCTTCTGTGGAAAATGGATATTAATGCTTTCAAATAAGTTAAAAAAACAATAAGCCACAATTTGATGTGCGTAGCCTTTCAATGGAACAACAACGAACAAAGTTTTGCCTTTCTAATGTTAATACGTGAACTTACTCAGTTTGAACAGAACAGGGTAGTGGACTGAATTCACGTAGCGAAATTTCAAGTGACTCTTAAAAATTCATTAGAGCATTAAAATTGTATGTACACTTTCAAAAGTGATATTTTGTTATTCCGAATTGTACAATCATAGATTATCAGTATTTTTTTTCCAAACTTTCTCCTTATTTTGACTGGCGTTGCTATTGGGAAATCATAGGTAAAAATAACTACTGTTTCCAATAGTCTTCAAGATTGACAAATATTTTTTGTCAATGTTTTTCTTATTTGTAAATAACAAATTTATTAAAAAATGAATTAAATAATGTTCGATTTGTAGAAATCAAACCATCAAGAGAGGCAAAAAAGCTTTCAGACCATATTTCCCTTATAAAATTTTACAAAAAATCATATTTTGTGACGTTAATTGACTTTGTCAAGCTGTTTTAACTCAGTTAGATTCCAACCGATTTCTTAAAAAACAAGGATTTCAGAATTGTCTCACCATTTTTAAGGAAGATCCTTTTTTTATAAAAAAAATGTCAAAGTTTTTTCGTAAAATTAAAAAGTCTTCTTTTTCCGTCAAGTGAATTATTTTATTGCAACAGTTTTTGATCGTTTTTTAAAACAAACCCATTGGATTTAAAGTAATTCTTTATTTTACACAAAAAGCAGTAATTGATGGCTTCAAAACGCATTATACATTTTTGAAAACAAAAATTAATTCAAATATTTTAATTAATTATTGTGTAAAAGTTGTCAACTTCTACTTTTTTCACAACAATTAATTTGAATTCAAAGTTCTATAAATCATGTTATATTTTTCTTTCTATTTCCGTTGGTTTTTTGTGACTGGAATTATCAAAATTACTGATATGTTTAGGATTTTTGGACACGAGAACTTATTAAAATTACCTGTGAGCGGTACAAGCGCGTGAGTTGCGTCTTTTGTAATTTCGGTATTCGGTTTGCCAATACCACCTAGTTGATGTTATTAAATAAAAATTGTAAATCAACAAGATGTTAAAACTACTTTCTCTGGAGCCACCAATGATTAAAAAATGCTGCAATTTTTTTGACCCAAGATATCAGCATTGTATTCGTTAATCGGACGCTTTTTTATTGTACATGATCGTTTATCAGACGTTTTTTAGGGCTGAGTTTTAGTCAATAATCGGATCATGTTGAAAAATTTCAAAAATTAAAGTATTTTTAAATATTTCACTAATCGCACGCTTTTTTGTTTAAAAATCGATAAATTTCTGTACTGGGCTATGCTATCTGGCAAAAATGTTGTTTTCATAAATTTGTTGTCACCTTTTTCTAACTCTTTAAATTATATTCAGTTTTTCTTACTTTTTCTTTTTACTCATTCATCATAAATATATCAATTATTGTGATGAAAAAGTGTAATTCGTGTCAAAATTTTTAAGTTTCGAACTTCTTTTGGCATTACGAACGTTTTCAGTAGTCAAACACACCAAAAAGCGTCCGATGAACGAGCGAGTACTAAATTTCAATTCATTTGGAATATAGACAAAAAATACAAATAATTTATTGATTGCATAGGGGAGGAGCAGAACACTGATTTAATCAAATATCACATCGAATATGTGTACAAAAAACTATATGCACGTGTGCAGGCATCTGTTTTCTATACATTGAAGTAATTTTCATGTTAAAATTTTCTTCTGTTTCCAAGAAAATGATTTTATTGTAAGTGTTGTCTAAAATGCCGAACCTCAAACCGTGTGGGCTAAATGCGCCTATTTATATTTTGAACTAAATTACTGTTTTTGGGCAATATTTCCGTATAATTTCATTGAAACTGCTAGAAAGTAATACTTTCCGTACGACACAGCTGAAGTTTTATAAAAATCTATGTATAATATAATTTTATGTAATAAAACAAAAGTGTGGGTTGCCATACTATGGAGGCAGTTCATTCATGAGAAAAACGTTATCAAATCTGTTTTCAGATCTTAAATTTTCTCTTAAGATGTTATTCAGAGCTTAGATTTGAAGGTTCAATGATAAAAATCATTTTTTTTATTCTATTTAACCTGTTATTTTAGGATGGAGGCATTTTACAAACATGATGTTATTCCACTTCCAAAAACAGTCTATTATTCCACTATATAATCATAATTAAACCTCCACAAAAGCAGAAATATGTTCTATTTATTAAGAACATTTGAGTTAGAAACAAAATCCATCCTAGTTTTTGTTTTAAGCTTCTTTACGTATAATTTTTAAAAGTCGAAATATTACATCAAAATGTATCAAAACCTTGTATGATTTTTAAATTTTTTTGAGTTTGTAAATTCGTAAAATTCTTTCTTGCCTTATGTTCTAAGCGTATCACCCTCAAAATGCATTGGTCAGATAAGCTGTCTAGTCAGCCATTTCATCAAACAGCCTTAGGGTCATTTTACCCGATAGGCCCATTTAGAAAACCTTTCCCCTAAACGAAAATTGATGAAATCTTCAGCAAAAGTAGCAATACATTATCATTAACAAAATTTTGTTATATGAAAAATAGTATTATCAAGCGGCTTTTCAAATGACTTCCAAACAAGGAGATTGAAAACTATTTTGTATTTTTTGGGAGGTACTCTCTGAAGCCACCTCCAATTATCATAAGTTAACAAAGCTGGTTGATTTTAAAAGTGGTCGTTGAGGATGAATAAATAAGTTTTTAAACATAAAACTGCCTTTTGAAATACTTCCTCAAAAAATAAGAAACTTTAGATATTAATTTGAACTTTTTTGAGAACTCGAGCCCGGCCATTATAATCAGCTTGTAGTTTATGAAAAAATGATCATAAATTTAGTACTTTTAATACCATTTTAAGAATTTTAGCCCATAGAATAGTAAAATCTCAACTTTCTCTGGTGCCACTTTAATTGCACTGAATTTGCTCAATAAGAGGTAAATATGCAAAAGATGTAAGACTAAAGAAAACGTGTAAAAACAGCTTGTTTTCAATATGCTTTTATAGCACTTATCTTTTAAGACTACTTTTATTGTTTAAAAATCTTTCGATTTTACTGAAACAAAAATGTCTGATAAACTGTTATCTGCTCTTTAGTTTTAAAGGTTGCAGTTTCAGTGACACGTCAATAGTCAAAAAAAAATTCTGTGCAAGAAAAAACTCCCTTATCAGACTTCGAGTGTCAATTTAACATTTCTCGATTCAAACCGCTTTATCTCTCTTGCTTCTCAACAATGTTTCACTAGTCTTTTCTCTGGAGCCACTCGAAGAGGTTCTCATAGTTAAGCTTGAAGAAGTTAAATAAAAAAGGCTTAATCATATGTGGATGAATGTAACAAAAGAAGAACTAATTCAAAACATACACCAAAATCGCTAACATCACCAAAAATTCCAGTAGAAATTGATGTTTTGTTAGAAAGACCATTTGCTTTACACTTAGTGTAAAATTTAAACATATCAAGAACGCTTAAACAATTATTCTAGAAAATTGGTCGTAGGTTTACCATAAACCGGGTTCAATTTCAATTCAAGCTTACTTTTTGATAGGCAAATTAAAATACAAATCACATCGTGCAAACACACGTTAAATCATATTTTCAGTTTCTCAAACCCTGCGAAAGGGTATCATGAACGACGAAGTGCGGTCCATCTTTATAAGATTTATGTTATATTTGCAACCCGACAGTATGTCTGAAATAAAATGTGACTTGTCATAAAGTTGCCAAACATTTTTCAGTAATCTTTCATGATCATTTTCATAAAACTTGTTCAAAATTTCGTTTTGGACTCATGAAAAGGAAAATTAAATATACAGCACAGTTGGTTTTTTTTGTTTGATAATCAAACTTTGATAATGCTTTTTTTTTGATAATATCAAACCGGACCGGAATTTCCCAAATTTCGTGTTCATTTTCCGAGCAAACCAGGGTAAAACCGGACAATCTGGCAACCTTAATCTATCACAATAAAAAATGAAATTCCCTTCGCCATAATTCCTATTCCAAAAGTTTTCACAAAGTAAGGATCGTATCAATATGATGGTTACCCATTAGTTAACCAGACGTATTTGAGAACAAATAATTTAAGATCTCTAGCTGCAGTATATGAAGGGAATCTATTCTCTATTACATTCCATTCTATTTTGTTCATTTATAGAGGATTTTAACCATCTTGGTCATTCTTCCTCTTAGAAGGAAATCGTAAAAGAAAGAATGTTTTCCCAGTTTTCTTATATACGAAAGATTTTTTAAAGTTTTTCTTATAAAAATTGAGAAGGTTATTTTGTTCAAAATAACCTCTGTATTTTCAGTATTTTTTATCTTTTGAAATCATTTCACTTTATGGTAGAAGCATACTGACGTGAAAAAATGTGTGAATTTTAATCGTTCAGCATAACTTGTCGCTAAATGCATTGTTTATACAACAAGTATCAGGGCTCTTATCATAGGATATATATGAAATAAGAGACCAGAAAGAGCTGTCCTCTATAGTTTATCTATAGAGCCACCAGAAGTTGGTATCATTGAAGTTTGATGAATCTGCGCAGCAGCAAAACTGGCCGGTAGTGAAGGTTCTTCAGCTCCATTTCATCAATTTGCTTCAAATATTCAACATTTACGTCTTCCTATGAAGTTTTGTAACAATCTTTAAAATGGTGTTTGAATAAACACTGTTAATATTTAAATTAGATTTTTTTTTTGGGTTTTAAAGATATTGAGTTTTTTATCCTAAGATCTTTAAATTGGCTGGAACAAATTTTATTTTTTAAGACTTTGGCTCTCATTCAATCCTTCTGTTTTCGATCAGTATCGCGTTTGAACTTTATGAGAGTGAGATGAATAGTTGCCGGTCATGTCTTTTGCATACAAAATTCTCCTTATGATGAACAGTTAAAAAGCCCACAACCAACATTAGGTCGCTACGAACAAGAAAGAAAGATATCCACATGAACTAAACAATATGGGCCTGTGTAGACTTCCCCTTCTGTTCGTCGTTGATTTTGCATGCTCATTCACGTTCAAAACCTGCCCAAACATAATTCACACGAAGAGGAGGGAAGAAATATCATGTTCAAACTCGAAGTGTGTCCTTTTATCTGCGTTTGTGTACTACCTATTCTTTTCCGGGGCGAGAAGAAATGCTCTGAACTTCCCGAATGCTACTGTCTTCTTAAATGCTACTCATAGAAGGTCCAGCACATTGACAAAAAATTTGCTTTTCTTCAGCTGTGTCGGTGCTGTTTGTTGCTGTTCTGAAACGTGTTAATGGTGAAACATGCCTTGCGAGAGGATTTTCCGTTCTATTTTCTGTGGAAAAAATAAAACACATCAAAACGTGCCTCCAGCTGTGCTAAAGCAAAGAAAAAGAAGAGCGGAAAAAAACACAAAACTCGTGGAACGCCTGCAGGACGACACAATATTACGAATGTGCTTTGCCTCGGAACAGAAAGCATACGGAAGCAGCAGTTCCCACCCGTGGACTTCATGCGCGTGGTGGCGCGAGACTCCTATTTGGTTTGGAATGTCTGTCAGCCTTGGTGGGCCACTTCCGGTGGAAGAGAGGAATCGGATGTGCCGAGCTAGCCCAAGCCATGCGGGGGACGCTGCCATGAATGTCATGTTACGTTTGATATATCTGTTACCGACATGTAGGAAAGAAGCTTTATATCGTATATAGAAAAGAATGAACAAACGATTCAGGGAAAATTATTCTTGAATGTTTTTTTTTTCCAATGAATGAATTTCGAAAAGACATTTGAATCTGTTAGTTTCTTTGTTCTGAACATTAGAAAAAGTATCCATAGTAAGTTTCTTAAGAAACATCCAGAGGCCATACTCAGTAAGTAAAAATTTTAAACTCCCAATTCCCTGTACATATATTTAGTAACATTTTGTGGGAAATAGATTATCATTTAATTTAATTTTCAATAAAAAAAAGGTCCAAGCCCAATGAAGCATTTCTTATGTAATTCTAGTAATGTTTTCAGTAAACGTTGTTCCGATAATAAACTCACGAATAAAGCATTGACTAAGTGTCTTTTGATTTCCGATGAAAATTTGCCGAACCAAAATATCATTTAACTTTATTCGGAAGCATGAATCCGAATCGACTGAATGCAATCGCAACGGCGATTGTTCACCGGAATAATTGTCATTGTGACAAGAATGGCACAGAAATTTGCCCATTCGATGGGAGCGCTGCCGTTTGCAACATGCCAGGCGGCTGACTGGCGGCCAAACAAATTCTGGTGAACCGAAAAAAAAGAATGGGCCCATCGGTGAAATTCCAACATCCGAAAGTCCATCTATGCAGACAGAACGGTCAACCGGCAGCTTCTGATGGATGACGGACAGCCTATTGGCAATTCGAAACTGGCCCCGGATTCACAATAGTCAGGCAGGTTCTGAACTTCAAAGTGGCGCGGCGCATTTACAGAATGAAATCCTAGGCGAAAGTGACAATGATGATGGCAATTTGTCGGGACCAAAAAGGCGGAAGCAGGCAGAGCGCGTTTCGGGTTTTGCATTTCAACGGACCGGCAGAAAACTGTCGTTCCATCGTCGCTCGCTGCCGTTACTGTTTTATTCAGTTGACGAAATTAAAATTGACTTGTCCTCAGAAAACGGTCGCTTCCGGGGTGAATCATTGCAGTCCGTTAGAACAATGAGAGCCAATTTGTGCCTACCGGTTATGGTACGTTCATAAAATTTAACAGGTGTGTAAAATAGTTTAAGGGTTTGAATACTACGATCCTGCTTAATTTTTTTTTGTCTCATTTAATGTTGATAAACATATTTTAAATTAATTGCAAAAATTTAGTTATGAATTCAAAGAAAAAAATGTTCAAGAACAGTGTTTAGAGTGTCCATTTTCGGCCATTTTAGCGTTCCCAGAAATCGGGAAATCTGTTGTTCTATTCCCGGGAATTTCCGGGATCTCGGGAAAAATCAAAAAAGATATTAAAACCCTCTCCTGCATACAATATAATATATCTATGGTAATTTTACATTTTTAAACTAATTTGGTGTCGTTAAACACATCAAACAATTAACAATTATAAAACTAATAATAGCTGCAAATAGTGATTTTTTAAAGCACGAGTTTCACTTCCATCTGTACCGTTAAGCCGTCAACACGTACGCCGGAGCATCGTATCGTTGCTGTGTACCTGCAGGAACATTTTTACATTATTTTTTTTTTTTCCTTACCTGTTTTTCAATCAGCACTTTTCAGTGCTAAAATTATTTTCATTTTCTTTTATTCATATTTTCTCTTTTCTTTCCAGCATGGGGAAGTCATCGGCTGGCTCAAGGGCTGGTAGAAAGCGAATTGCCGAAACTAATTCAGGTCCATCGCCCAAAAAAGTTGAAATTTCCAATTCATTCGATGTCCTTCATAACATCGGTGATGAGGAAATATTCATATTTAATTCTGATAAGAGTACTAAGAAACCTTCTTCTTCTTATACTCTTAAAAACGAAAAGATTCCACCAATAACGGTCACGATTCCTGACTTCAATGCCTTTCGAAAAGAAATCGTCACTTCCGTCAAGGATGTGAAGATTTCTTTTCAGATCGGTCGAAGAGGAACTGCTCGTATATTGGCGGAATCTTTTAATGATTTTCAAAAAATTTTAAACTATTTGAATAATAAAAAACACCAATTTTTTACGTACGACACTAGAAGTGATCGTCCTTTTAAAGTTGTACTTCGTGGTCTCACCGGCGATCAGACACCGGATGAGATCACAGCTGAATTAAATTCTTTGTTAGGTTTTTCTCCAATTCAAGTAATTCAAATGAGGAAAAGAACCAACACGAATAATACCAGTAGTGTTGGTTTTGCTCCTGAACTTTATTTGATCCATTTTAAAAAGGATCAGGTTAATAATTTGCAAATTCTTGAAAAGGCTCGTCTTATGTTTCATTGTCGAGTCAAATTCGAACCTTTTCGTAAATCTTCTACCAATTTTCTTCAAAATATTACGCAATGTCGTCGTTGTCAAGCTTTTTGTCATGGCACTAAAAATTGTAGAATGAATGCCAGATGCATGTTTTGCGGCTCATTCGATCATGAAAAATCTAAATGCCTTTTTGGTGGTGATAAGCCAAAACCAGAATTTTTTAAATGTGCGAATTGCGCAGGTAATCATTCCTCGAGTTCTCTAGACTGTCCCGTTAGGGCAAAAATTGTTGCTTCTAGGAAAAATCCCAAAGTTTCCAGAAAAGTTTCTACTCCTCCTCCTTCCTCTTTTTCGTCTTCACACTTCAGACCGGCAAACAATTTGCCTGTTCGCAGTCAGCCTCGGCCTACATTGGAATCACGGCTGGGTAATACCCGAAATGATTTTAATGTTACCTGGGCTGATACTGCGCCACAGACTCGTTGTTTATCGTTCTCAGAGGTGGTTGAAAATGGGTTTCCCTCTTCAGGTTTAACTAATAAAATTGGGAAAAAACCAAGTCTCAACGTTCATGCGAAGGCTTGGGAAAATCCCCGAAATTCAAATACTTGTTCTTCTCCTTCATTTTCTGATCCTAACAATTTTGTTGATTTGGGTGAGATTACTGAGGAAAAATTAAAATTTTTGCATCAAAATTTAATGGAAATGATGCAACTTATGTTGAAAGCAAATTCAATGTTTGAAGCTTTCCAAACTTCTTTTAATTATGCTAACAAAATTATTATGACTTTACGATTCCCTCATGGATCCAAATAGATGTTTAAATATTATGAATTGGAACGCTAGATCTTTGCTGGCTAACCAAGACGAGTTCTTTTTATTTTTGAAAACTCAAAACATACATATTGCTGCCATCACTGAAACTTTTTTAAAGCCAGACAATAACTTGAAAAGCAATGCTTTCTTTAAAATTTTACGAAATGATCGACTTGATCGACAAGGTGGGGGTGTAGCTATTGTCATCAATAGTCGTCTCAAATTTAGACTTCTTCCTTCTTTCAATACAAAAGTCTTAGAAACAATTGGAATTGAATTAGAAACTTCTATGGGGAAAATTATAATTGTTGCCGCATACTTGCCTTTTCAATGCAGCGGCGAACAGAAAAATTTTTTGAAGGGAGATTTACAAAAACTCACCAGAAATAAATCTAAATTTTTTTATTATTGGTGACTTTAATGCAAAACACCGATCTTGGAATAATATTTCATCAAATTCAAATGGGAATATTTTGTTTAATGACTGCTCTGCAGGTTATTATACTGTTGAATATCCTAATGGGCATACTTGTTTTTCTTCAATTAGAAATCCCTCCACAATTGATTTGGTTCTAACGGATTTAGGCGAGCATTGTAGTCAATTAGTTACTCATGCGGACCTCGATTCAGACCATCTTCCAGTAACATTTTCTTTATCCCAAAGTCCCATTGAAAACCCTTTAAAATCAACTTTTAATTTTCAAAAGGCTAACTGGGAGCGATATATGAATTTTATTGAACGTAATTTAGATGTAAACGTTCCACTGAATTCAGTAGAAGATATTGACTTGGCTGTAGAAAATTTGACAACTTCAATAGTCAATGCTAAAGCCGCTTCAATACCTAAAGTTAAACATAAGTTTAATCAACCTTTAATTGATGATGATCTTCAGTTTTTGATACGACTGAAAAACATTCGTCGACGCCAATTTCAACGTACTAGGGATCCTTATTTGAAATTAATTTATTGCGACCTTCAAAAAGAAATCAAACGTCGTTTAAATTTCATTCCTAATGAAAATTTTGCTAAAGCAGTAGAGGATATAAAACCCTACTCAAAGCCATTTTGGAAATTAACTAAAATTTTGAAAAAGCCCCAGAAGCCAATTCCTACTTTGAAAGATGGGGATAAACTTCTTTTAACTAATTCAGAAAAGGCTCAAAAATTAGCCCAACAATTTGAGTCTGCTCATGATTTTAATTTAAACGTTGTAAGTCCAATTGATGCTCAAATTTCCCTAGAATTTGATGATATTCTTTCTAAGCAAAATGTGTTTGAAAGCTCTTGTGAGACAAATATTGATGAATTTAAATTGATTTTCAAAAAATTGAAAAACATGAAAGCTCCAGGGGAAGATGGGATTTTCTATATTCTTATTAAAAAGTTGCCTGAAAGCACTTTAAATTTTTTAGTTAAAATCTTCAACAAATGTTTTCATTTGGCTTATTTTCCCAATAAATGGAAAAATGCCAAAGTAACTTCAATTTTGAAACCTGGAAAAAGTGCTTCAGAGCCTTCAAGTTATCGACCAATTAGTTTGCTTCCTTCTTTAAGTAAACTATTTGAGAGAGTTATTTTGAATAGAATGATGATTCACATTAATCAGAATTCTATTTTCCCTGATGAACAATTTGGTTTTCGTCATGGACATTCTACTACACATCAACTTTTGAGTGTAACTAGGGTAACGGACTTATTTTGGACCGGGTACATATTTTGGACCACCTTGTAGCTTTTTGCCAATATTTCACTCATAAATCATGTTATTCATAAAAATTTTGAACAAATATAGTTAAAGCTACTTTTTATGATTCTAATCACATCTAAAATTTTATTTAAGTAAGCTGTTAACGGAGAGAAAATTGAAAATTATGTTTTGATTTTTGACAGTTGGACCGAATCAGGGCCATTTCAGGAGGACGTGCCATTATTGGAGCCAACTTTTAAGAGGTTTGCTGCAAAGCTGTGATGAATTTTACAAATACAAACATGTTCACAGCTATGATAAAACACGTGAAACCTATTTTGCAAGCTCGAAAAAGCAAAATAACTGGTTTTAATAGTAATTTGACCCATGTCGAAAATAGGTCCTACTTTATTCCTTAGGTACTTATTTTGGACCACTCACCATAACCTGGGCATTTAACTTGATGTTAAATGTTTATGAACGTAATAAGACGTTGTACGACGATATGAAAGAATTATGCACACTATTTCAATCACTCATTATGAATAAAATTTGAAATGTAAGCATGATTTTATTCAATCAGCTCCAATCAGCACCAAACTCGCCATTAGACGAGGTTCACTTTAATCGGCAGAAAACCAAGTCAATCATAGTTTTAACTTACTTTTTGTGCAAAATGCTTCGAATCACGTGAATCTAACAATCTATAGCAATGGCAACTGTTTGATAAGCAGTTGTGAAAAGCTACAGCTTAAAAAAGCCCCAAATCATGAAAACTTGCACTTGCACCAATTTTTTATTAAGTCATTGTTTTTATGCTTCATAAAAAAATATTTAAAGTGTGGTCTAAAAGTTTCAACCATTTAGGATTTCCAGCAAAATGAGTGCATTCAGGAATGATTTTCGAGGAAAGTAGGTAGAATAAACAAAAAATAAAACTCGTCTAAAGGAGGGGTTTGGAAAAAAACGACAACAATTCGGCAAATATGCAACGAGTTTAATTTTTTAAAATTGAAATATCTCAGTTAATATTAGAATAATTTTATCAAATAATATATTCAATTATAGCTATATATTTCAAAACTTGGAAAAAGGTGGTTGGAATGTGCAATTTTTAGAAGCGATAAAATACTAAAAATCTAGTTTTTTGGGCCCCTGTAGTTATGCAATAAAAAAAACTGTTGGAATTACTCCAACGATAAATTTTATTCTAAAACAAAGTTAGTATCAACTTAAAACTGAATTTTTGTGAAAAAAAAATCTGGCTTTTAGATGGCTAAAAAGATAGCATAAATCTCGCACATTTTTATCTTTTTGAATCTATCTACAGAACTGAAGCCAAACCAAATCCACTAAGATTTTGAAAGTCAAAATGCATCAATTGATGTCGCGAAGTTCATGATGTCAGACTTTCTCAACTTATCATTGGGTCACCTGAAGGAGATTTGCATTCTGAAAATTGAGCCTAAAGATGAACCAACTGACCAGTATTGAACACTGCAGAACAAATTTCGTCAAGATTTCAGTGTGCTGTCAGAATTTTCATAACATTTAGTGTGTTCTATATAACATGAATTTTTCTGTTTTCGTTCTTATCGAACAAACAAAACTTGACTTGTCTATAACAATAAGAAAAGACAAAATTATCTGAATAATTCGCAGAATTGCGCATCAATCGCTGTCGAAATATAGCAAAATTTAGAAGAAAAAAACTTATTTAGTTTAAGGGTGGTCCAAAATAGGTCAAAAGGGTGGTCCAAAATAGAAACCTGGTGGTCCAAAATACTGACCACAGTAATGATTGAAGAAACGTGTTTTTAGGCTTAAATCTTGTTCCATTGCAACAAACGACGATATGTTTCGATAGAAAAAGCCTTGATCTTCGTTATGAACGGATAAAGCAGCCGAAAATTGTAACATATGCTTATTTATTCCAGAAAATTGCATAGCCACTTCCCAAAGCGGTCCAAAATAGGTCCGTTACCCTAATATGATTAACGCTAGCAAATCTGAAGGTTATTCAACTGGTGTTGCTCTTCTTGATTTTGAAAAAGCTTTTGACAGTGTTTGGCACAAAGGTTTAGTAGCTAAATTAGCTCGATTTGATTTTCCTGTATATCTCACCAAAATTATTCAAAATTATTTGACTAGCCGAACCTTACAAGTAAGCTATCAAAATTCATGCTCTGCAAGGACACCCATTAGAGCTGGTGTCCCTCAGGGCAGTATACTTGGGCCAATTTTATACAATATTTTTACTTCTGATCTTCCTGATGTCCCAGAAGGAAAAGGTAGAAGATTATTTGCTGATGATACTTTGCTTTCAGCCAAAGGTCGAAATTTACGGGTGGTACGCAGTAGATTGCAACAAAATTTAAATTCCTTTTTGAATTACTTGAAAATGTGGAAAATTTCTCCTAACGCTTCCAAAACTCAACTTATTTTATTTCCCCATAAGCCAAGAGCAAATTTTTTAAAACCTAATGAAAATCATTCCATAACTTTTAATGGGGTTTCATTAGAATGGTCTGATCACGTGAAGTACTTGGGACTTACACTTGATCGGAATCTTACTTTTAAAAATCACATTGAAGATATTCAATCTAAATGTAATAAATACACTAAATCTCTTTATTCTCTCATCAACAGGAAATCCCGGTTGTGTCTGCGAAATAAGATGCTCATCTACAAACAAGTTTTCCGACCAGCGATAATGTATGCAGTTACAATTTGGTCTAGCTGCTGCGCGACGAGGAAGAAAGCCATCCAGAGGATTCAGAACAAAGTTCTGAAAATGATTTTGCAGCTTCCACCTTGGCACAGCACCGAAGATCTTCATCGGATTGCAGGCATTGAATCTATCGAAGAGATGGCCAACAACATCATCTCCAACTTCAGAGGCAAATCGATGCAGTCTTCCATCGCAGAGATTCGTTCTCTTTATGTTTAGTTTAAATTTAAGATAGTGTTTAGTTTTAAGTATAAAATATTTTTGCTATTACAGGATGTTCTCCTACATTAAAAACTTGATTGCGCTCAGCAAATTTAAATCTTATAAATAAATTTTTATAATCTAGTTAACTATAGGGTTATGAACAGTTCATTATTGAGCTGAACACCTAGTTTAATGCAATAATGTAATATAAATGTAATGATGATTTGATACAAATAAAGACATTAAAAAAAAAAAAAAAAAGCACGAGTTGTATGTGGGCACGAGTGTTTAACGGTACTTGGTCGAGTGGAATACTGAAAAAAATAGAAATATTCCAGAACAGATAGCAGTATTTTTACAAATGATTTTTTTTAATTTCTATAATTCATGCAGTAGACCAGGAGTGAGCAACCTTTTTAAACAACGGGCCAGTTTGGGTTTAAATTTTTTTTTTTTGCGGGCCACACTTAAAGTAACGTCGCTTCTCTTTTTTAATTACTTTATTTACTCATGATGGCTAGTTGCTGTTAAGCCCTTCTTTGCCAAATTGGTCATTGATTGTTAATTTCCAGAGGTTTATGGATAATTATTGTTACAATAGAAATACTTAAAATAAACATTAACCATTCACAACTTAAAATTTTTGATAAAAATTAGACGGAAACGTTTTTTATTCGAGTCGGACCAACAGCTGAAATCAATTAATAGGGGAGAGTGAGGATATTTGACCTCTGGGGGTACTTGATTCCCCAATAGAATAAAACATCAATGCCGTTATCTCAATAAATTTTAAAAATTTTGATTTTCGAGTTCTTGAACTTTGTTAGAAAAATTTAACAAAACGTGATTCGAAGATCTTTTTTTATCACTTTAAAATGTTTCTCACATGAAAAAAAAAAATAAAAATAAAAATATTCATTCCAATAGTCAATCTTTAGAGTAAAATTTGAAATTCATTATGCCATATTTCCAAAGCAATAGTAAACTTTCAATTTTTTAAGAAGAATATTACCGAAATGTTCGTTATGGGAGAGTCCAAAGAGATATACTTTTCTTCTGAATGGATTGTGATCATTGGTTATCATGAAATTACTAATATCTGTCCAATATCCAATGTTCATCCAGAATTATCTATTAAAATGGACTTAAAATACTGTATTTATCTTAAAACCAGAAAATTTCGCTTTTAAGTATGCAATGATTTTTAGGGTGGTAGATAAATTTTTGGAATTCTCTTTTTCTGTAACTTACAAACTGCAAAATTGTAACTATAAACTGTAACTTAAAAAATATCAAAATATTTTTGTCTCATGAAAATGCTTCTAGTTTATCTAGAAGCTCATGTATCGTTCTAACTCTTGGATCATATAAACTTGACACTACACGCTGTCAGAAAATGCAAAAGACGGTGATTTGCAACATTTTTCCAAAAAGATATGATGAAAATAAGAAAAGGGGAACATGTGTCCCAATTCTCCCCTATAAGTTAATTTTTATGGTTAATTTTAAATAAATTTTTTTTTGATTTATTTGAACTTCAATGCAATTATTCGTTTTTCTAAAAAGAGACATTATTTGCATTGTTTTTTTTTAACCCAAAGCTAATTTTCTTAAAGTGTTAAATTAACCTTATTTTCTTTTGATTCTTTCTTTTTTTTACTATTGAATTGCCCGCCACACTCCCCTACACCAAAAAAACTCAATTGAGTCCCCTGGTGATGGACGTTTCTGTTCCCAGCATGTCGACAGCATGCAAATGACAAATTTTTTTTTGAAAGCTTTATGCGAAGGAATGGACGAGACAAAAATAACTACATTTACGTTAAAGTGTGAATCTCTGTGGAAATATATCCTTTTAAGAGATCCACAGAATACGACAAGAATTTACAAAATTAAAATTAGGTTATAAGATATATAAATAAAATTAACCTATTTACGGGTGTACTTAAATCCTCATACAAGGCTTCAAAAATGGGCTAAATTTTAAGGGTGATATTCATCATTATTCATATATTTATGACACTCAAACTGAATTGCATGCCATTTCGTCAAATAATAATTGATTTTGTCCGTTTTGAATGCTTCACATGGCAAAACCTATAGATTTTTCAAATATTTGGTAGTTCATAGAGAACTTTAGGCGATTCTGTAGGGGAGGGTTGGATTTCTTGATCTTCTTTTCATACGTGATGAACACATCATTTAGAAAAAAATTTACCCCATATTTTTCATTGAAAAATTTACAGAAGCTTTGTTTTAAGCTTATCCAGTACAACTGTGTTCGTACTTGGGGTCGAACTCGCGGACATCAGCCCAGAAGACAACTGACTTGCCAACTGGGCTATATCACAAGCCCTGGAAACGTTTAAACCTTACTCATAGCTGCATTTGTACAAAAATTTTGTTGAAATAGTTTCACAAACAACTGAGTCAATTCAACTTCTACGAAAAGTGTATATTCTACATATTTGTACGTCTTTAGACCAGGTTTATATTTCATCTCTTCTATCTTACTTAGGAAAATTGTTTCCTCAAAAATGAGTTCAGAAAAGTTGTAACTTTCAGAACTTACTGCCAAATTTTTTTTTCGATCAAAAACACAGTGACCAAGGATTTCTTATGCTTCCAAAGTCCAAAGTGATAATTTTTCGAAAAATAGGTACATTGACATTTTTCCCCTGTTTTGAAAGTTCTCTTAGCTGTAGACATTTATTCAATTAATAGCGGCACGTTATTCAAACAAACGGGAAAATTGTGCCTAGACTTTTTTCTCATATATTTAATCATTTATCTGGAAATTCTGAAAACCATTAAACCATCTTCTAGGGCTTCTTGGTCGATTTACCACATTGATTTTGGTCAAATAGTTGATTTCCAGCTGTTTTTGGGTCTCTCACTATGATTTTCCTGGATTTTTCTCGATGCTGCCAAATTTCTTTTTGGTTTTTTGAGCTTCTGTAATGCACGCTATTTTGTACATATACAAATGTACACATTTCATTACTAGGTAGCTTCGGTGAACATTTTATCAATTTCTATTCATGCATTCAAAAGATATTCACAAATCATAGTGTTGCATTTTTTTCGAATTCACTCCTTTGATCCAATAAGTTCCAATGCCAATTTTATCAATTAATCAAAAAATATTTCAAAGGATAGTTAATTTTTACGTTTGAATTATTACCTGATGAATCTGATGATGATCAGATGAAAAAGAAATTTGATGTTAATGATTTTCCGATAATAACCCCTCAACTGTTGGCAATCATAACAAACGGTATTAAATATGCCTCTTATCAGTTAGGTTTTCTTAAAATCTAGGTTGTTAAAATTATGGTACAGAGAAAGAAACTCAAAGAAATGAGGTAAAATAAGACAAATCTAGAATGCGCTGTTATTTCATAAAAATCTAACAAACATGGCAAAGCAAATATATGTTATGCATTTGGATACCGGTGAATACAAACACGAGCAAACTTTTATGACAAAATTAGAAAGTAAATTGTGTTATCATGAGGTAAAAACCTAACAAAACCCAAGCATTTGATTTCAAAATTGTCGTCCGAAAATCCGAGCATTATCCGGGAAAATTTGGTTCAAGCCCAGGAATATCCGTAAACTGGGGGAACTTTGATCAGCGGGGTAACTTTGATCAACATAAAAATTTTGCATATAATCATGATTAACTAAGTTTAAAGCTAAAATCTCTGCAAACTGTTTACTACATTTGAAAGCCTATAAATAAGCGAAATTTGGTTTTATTAGGAGATTTTTTATATTACATAAAATGTAATTTTAAAATCCTAAAATACCTGGTTTTTTGAAGACTCACAAACATCTCTCCTGATAAAATTTAAGCATTTAGGAGCAAATAGGTTGTTTAATGTGAAAGTTCAACTTTTTTCTTGGTTCAAGATTAGTTTAAGTATTATTTTTATGGTCCTTTGATAATAATTTTTGGATATTAAAAAAAGGGTTATTTCCCACGAAAAAGCCCTATAGTAAAATGGCTAAAAACAGTTTCCAATGGTTAAGTATGAAGAAAAAAAACATGGGAACTGTGCGAAAATATAGAGAATTGCACGAAGGTAAAATTTCATTTGTTTTTGAGCCTAAAACATATTGAGAAATTTTTATAATTTTTGCCCCTAAATGTATGCAGCAACATTGTCCATCTTTTGAGTATATTTGTTTTTGAAAGAAAACGTTAAAACCTTCAATTGAGTCCAAATAAAAAATACTGTTATCGATGTGTTGAGCCTTCTGTGCTAAACGGCATCCAAACAATAAATTTTAAGATGTTGAGATACGTAAGATCCAGAATGATCAAAGTTACCACGAAACTCGAAATATGGTTTCATAACAAACATTTAATTATAACCACCAATGTCGTTTGAATTTTCTGCCTTCAATGATCATGTTGAATACTTCTCACCTCAGTAAGTGTTTAAAGCTTTTAGGTATTAAGAAAAAGCAACCCTTTCCAAAATATTCAAAAATGAATGAAAAAAGTCATTAAGGTTCCCCCAGTTTACGGTAATCAAGAAAAAAAAACTTTAAAAAAAAATTCAACAAAACTCAACAGAATATTTTAAATTGTTTAAAGGCTTCCAAAAAACGTTTTATGATAATTTTTATAAAACTTGCTCAAAAAATTAGTTTTGAACGCACATATTAAACATTTTAAAAACACAATTTGTTTTTTTTTATTTCATTTGGAAAAAAAGAGAATAAATCCGGGCTTTTCCAATGAAATTAAGGTAACCGGACCGGACCGGACTAGTCTCAAATTTTGTGTTAAATATCCGGGCAAACCCGGATAAATAAGGGCAATTCTGGCAACCTTATGTTATCAATGTCGTTATGCCCGAATAAAGGTGGTACAATGCCTAAATTAGTGTTTCAAATTCTCTATGAAAACACCTGATTTGTGCATGTATAGGTTTAACTTAAACCTTAGTGATAACTTGCTTAGCCGTTTAACCGTCTAAAAAGGCGTTTCGTGAGCTCAGAGATACCACTTTTTGATATCAAGTGATTCCAAAATTTGGTATCGTAGTACTTCAAAACTTTTTCTATGTGATTTTTTTCTTATTTGAATAATTTTTATTACGTTGATTCGTTTTTGCTATTAGATTATATTTGGCATACAGCGGAATGAATATTAAATTTTTAAAATAAAAAAAAAAATATTTCAACGACCTTTCGCGTTGTCCGGCATTGCCGTGCATTCAAAAGGACCTAAAAACACAGTTCGGCAAGTTGGTTTATCGATCCTTTTGTATCATCGCAGAAAATACAGTAGCAAAGAGCTAGAAAACATATTATAATCGGAAAGATATCATTCGTGAGAGTGGTTGTTGCTATCTCAGTTGAAAAAATCTTTTCTTATTTGTTTCTGGTAAATGAAAAACACATTTCTTTAACGCTGAGCAAATTCTTAATTTATATATTTTACCACAGTGGAAGCCGAAATAAGCTTGAGAGCTTTTGATGTGTTTTTTCTTATTTCTTGAATGTTTAAATATCGGAGGCACCAGATAATAACCAGCAATATAAAATCAACGTTAAAGAATGTCTGAAGTCAGTCGTTAGCAGGCCTCTGATAGGACACTCGCACACATCACTGCGGCTTTTTGCTACCCGGGGTTAAATTTAGTACATAAACAGGAAATTAAGAGGTAAGTTAAAATAGTTAAAATATCAACTTTAGAGCTGCAATAAGAACACACAATACTCGTCATTTAAATTATTTACAACGCTGTCGGTCATTAACAACTTTAGGACAGAAAAGAATTTCTTTCATCGGACCAACCAAATATAATAACTTACCCAATGATCTGAAAGAAACAAATCGTCGATCCATATTCAAAAACAAACTGCTTCAAATGTTTAAAGAAAAAATAAGTCGTTAAACAAGTCGAACAAAGCTAGCTTTAAGTGTAAAGATTTATAATTTTGTAGCGTTAATTTTTTATAATTTTTTACTTGAAGTGTTAATTTTTTTTTTTAATTAAGTATAGTTTTATTGTATAATTAGTTTAACTTTGTTTCAACATGAATCTCTTCAAAGGAAACTTTTTCCATTGAGATTCATAGTCTAAATTAGTGTAAATAATATTCATCACATTTCCTCGCAATTAATTAAATAATTTTTGTGTTCTCAGCATGAGTAGATTTTGCTCGCGTATTAATTTTTCTTTTTCAATTGCTGCCAGACGTGCTGAGAACAGTAGCGTCCATTACCAGGGGGCTCAAATGAGCCTTTTGGTGTGGGGGAGTGTGGTGGGCCGCTACAAAAAAAAAAAAAAAAGTTCCGAATGGAATAAAGTTATTGATTTTTTTTCTCGAACAACTAAACTAATGCTTATAACAAACACG
This sequence comes from Uranotaenia lowii, assembly GCF_029784155.1. Lineage (NCBI taxonomy): Eukaryota > Metazoa > Arthropoda > Insecta > Diptera > Culicidae > Uranotaenia > Uranotaenia lowii. The sequence goes on from NC_073693.1 coordinate 314,044,926, forward strand.
CCAGGATAAATCTCATCCATTCTTATATCGCATACTTTATTGGTATACCATTCAGAGCGACACTTTAAACACAAGATTAAAAATGTCTTACGAAACTTAAACACCGATTTTCTCGAAACTCGTCAGGTGGCTCATTCGTCCTAATCAAAACCAACTCTAGAGATGTATTTTAAACGAGTTTCTCGAATAAAGCAATCAAATTAGAAAATTTGTATTTTTAATTAATTTAGCCGGTATTAGTTAATAGCATATTTTTTCACCGTCTTAAACTACTTCCCGCTATCGATAATCACTTCCACTCTTTGAAAGTATCTTTGTTTTGATTGATTAGCTGCTCGGGGGGCTTTTCGAAATCGCTCTGAAGAGACACGCTTCCAAGTTTAGTTGCAAGAGGGATGTAGGCAAATTTCTCATCCACTAACGAATGATAAAAATCACCCGGGCAATCAACGCACTGACAAAACATGGCCAAGTACACAAACATACATACAGACACCCAAGCACTGCTCAGGCCATCCGGAGGGATAATTAATCAACGTCTAGCTCATTAGTGAGAAGCAGCAGCTCGCTCGATCCTGAAGAATCCCCACCGGGGATACTTTCCTGCTTCAACTTCCAACTTCCAGTAAACTTTCGGAAGAAGGATGCAAATCGTGGCTACTTGGAGGAAAACTGAAAAAGCAAAAAAAAAATAAAAAATAAACATCAAGTATACACTAGTTGTTTACCTTCTAGTTGTTTCTTGAAAGATTCCAAGCTATAATTTATTTTCCGCTTTGCCAAAGGTATCTTTTCACTATATCTTAGTTTATTTATTACTCGTTCCAGTAAAACGATGTTTTCGTTCCTGAGATGGCTTCACTGCGTTTGTAAATTAAGGTCTTCCTACTCAGAATAAAAGTAGTTATAAGATTTTATTATGAAACTACAAAGAAAAAAACTAAAAATCCCTGAAAAAATGACAAAAATGACAAAAATGACAAAAATGACAAAAATGACAAAAATGACAAAAATGACAAAAAATGACAAAAATGACAAAAATGACAAAAATGACAAAAATGACAAAAATGACAAAAATGACAAAAATGACAAAAATGACAAAAATGACAAAAATGACAAAAATGACAAAAATGACAAAAATGACAAAAATGACAAAAATGACAAAAATGACAAAAATGACAAAAATAACCAAAATAACAAAAATGACAAAAATGACAAAAATGACAAAAATGACAAAAATGACAAAAATGACAAAAATGACAAAAATGACAAAAATGACAAAAATGACAAAAATGACAAAAATGACAAAAATGACAAAAATGACAAAAATGACAAAAATGACAAAAATGACAAAAATGACAAAAATGACAAAAATGACAAAAATGACAAAAATGACAAAAATGACAAAAATGACAAAAATGACAAAAATAACCAAAATAACAAAAATGACAAAAATGACAAAAATGACAAAAATGACAAAAATGACAAAAATGACAAAAATGACAAAAATGACAAAAATGACAAAAATGACAAAAATGACAAAAATGACAAAAATGACAAAAATGACAAAAATGACAAAAATGACAAAAATGACAAAAATGACAAAAATGACAAAAATGACAAAAATGACAAAAATGACAAAAATGACAAAAATTACAAAAATGACAAAAATGACAAAAATGACAAAAATGACAGAAATGACAAAAATGACAAAAATGACAAAAATGACAAAAATGACAAAAATGACAAAAATGACAAAAATGACAAAAATGACAAAAATGACAAAAATGACAAAAATGACAAAAATGACAAAAATGACAAAAATGACAAAAATGACAAAAATGACAAAAATGACAAAAATGACAAAAATGACAAAAATGACAAAAATGACAAAAATGACAAAAATGACAAAAATGACAAAAATGACAAAAATGACAAAAATGACAAAAATGACAAAAATGACAAAAATGACAAAAATGACAAAAATGACAAAAATGACAAAAATGACAAAAATGACAAAAATGACAAAAATGACAAAAATGACAAAAATGACAAAAATGACAAAAATAACAAAAATGACAAAAATGACAAAAATGACAAAAATGACAAAAATGACAAAATGACAAAAATGACAAAAATGACAAAAATGACAAAAATGACAAAAATTACAAAAATGACAAAAATGACAAAAATGACAAAAATGACAAAAATGACAAAAATGACAAAAATGACAAAAATGACAAAAATGACAAAAATGACAAAAATGACAAAAATGACAAAAATGACAAAAATGACAAAAATGACAAAAATGACAAAAATGACAAAAATGACAAAAATGACAAAAATGACAAAAATGACAAAAATGACAAAAATGACAAAAATGACAAAAATGACAAAAATGACAAAAATGACAAAAATGACAAAAATGACAAAAATGACAAAAATGACAAAAATGACAAAAATGACAAAAATGACAAAAATGACAAAAATGACAAAAATGACAAAAATGACAAAAATGACAAAAATGACAAAAATGACAAAAATGACAAAAATGACAAAAATGACAAAAATGACAAAAATGACAAAAATGACAAAAATGACAAAAATGACAAAAATGACAAAAATGACAAAAATGACAAAAATGACAAAAATGACAAAAATAACAAAAATGACAAAAATGACAAAAATGACAAAAATGACAAAAATGACATAAATGACAAAAATGACAAAAATGACAAAAATGACAAAAATGACAAAAATGACAAAAATGACAAAAATGACAAAAATGACAAAAATGACAACTCTGAGAAAAAATCAGAATCTGAAACAGTCAACTTGTATCTTATTTGCATTCCAAATCGGTTTTTATTCATATCGCACAAAATATCTGATGCATCGACGGCAGACTGGCCTCTTTTCGGATTGCATTGATATTCTAAGCATATTCCCCAAAACCTTCATCGAGCTTAACTTGTTCAGTCTGTCTCCAGAACCAGCCAAATGGGGAGGTGCGTTAATCTTTGAAAGGAAAAATTATCACGAAAGCTGTCGGAATACTGTCCAGAACAAAACCCGACACATTCAGATTTTCCGAGAAAACCGAGCACCCATTTTTACTGGGCAAGCCAAAAAGTGAATACGGGGAACGAAATTTTCCTCATACCAACCCAGGACTCCCAGTGCTTGAGTGCCCCAAATCTAGAAGTGGTCTTTCACTTTTCAATAATATGCAAATTGCATTGTTTTCGCTTGAAATTTCCCCCCATTGAGCTTTCTACAGCACGGGTAGAAGTCGTCCTCGTCGTCCTTTGGTCTGAGGGAGGATTTGGGAAAATCAATGAGCAGACAAAATACCGGTGGCTGTGCTGTGGGTCCCATGCATGTATATTGGGTTAGGAAAACCATTAGAATGCATCACCGAGTGAAAATCTGCATTCTCCCCTCGCTCGTTTGGCTTTCTACGAGACGAGGACCGGAGAATGTTGGAATAAATACAAGGAACGCAAAAACAACACAAGAAACTTATGGCTTTGGCTCCGAGAGATGGCGCTCTTGTCCATGTAGTGGTCTTCAGACCCTCCAGCTTCATCGGTTTCAAACCTCCAGCCATCCGGCCAGATTGGTGGCACCCTCAGCTTTTGGCAATGTTTTGCTGCGTCTCGGAAAATGTGGGTGACCTTTGGGGGTTTCTGGCAGTTTCTAGGGCGCTCGGTATGCATCCATTAGGAAAATTGTTAGACAAAATCGTAGCAGTTTGGGACATTCCGGGGTGCATGTAAAATTTCAAGCTGAAATATTTGTTTTGCGCTGTCCCAAAGTTTTAGAATTTAATTTAAGTTGACACGACTGGTTGGGGACCATCAAGAAATCTGACAGCTTCAAAATAAGAAAACAAACATGCTTCAACTCGAATAAGTAATGCAAAACTTATTCAAAACTTCAATAAACTTTCTACAACCCTCCCCCGCTTCTCGCAATGAATCATGTTAATGAGTCCACCTTGAGCAATCGGGATACGCTTCAATATACTCATCGTCATAAGTCTGCTTCTATTACCCGCGAACAGAATGGGAGCTGTTTGCGTGCTGGTGGAGCCCGTTCTCGGTTCGAAATTATGAGATTCAAATTCAATCTGATTTTACATGCCCCTTGAGGCGGAAAATCGGTTATAATTTACATACCCCTACAACATGAACTAATGTAAAGTGAAACGCAGAAGCAAACGCACGGATCTGTTGTCTTTCAACAGGGAATGCGCGCATATATCTAACTAGTATCTGCTAACACACAAATTTGCCGCAAATTTATTGGCTGAAGTGGTTCCTATCTTCTGATATTATACTTAAGATTAATATTTCATAATTTTTAGTTTCACCGATTTTCATTGTAAACTCTGAGTAAGCTTTGCTATTCAGAAAATTGTTTGCAAGTATTTTGGAAAAATAGAAGATAAATGATAAATACAAAAGTCAGTCATTAAGAGTGTTTTGCTCGAAGCGTAAGATGATTAAATATTGAAATTAATCAACATTCAAGTAAGATATGAAGCAATTATTTTATAAGTATCTAATATATAAAGATGAGTTGGACTATATATGTTTGTTTGTTTGTATGCACCTTATAGAAATCCACACCGCTGAACCGATCAGCCTGAAATTTGGTACAGAGATGTAGTTGAACCAGGGTAAGGTTTTAGTAATAGTTCTGAGCCCCTCCCACCTAAGAAAAGGGACCCTCCCATACAACTTTCGGTTTTATTCACGCAAACCAAAAGTCATGGCACACATTTTGCTAACAGATTTTCGTTTCCTTTGGCGGGGTTTTTTTTCACCATCTCCATTAGGGTGTCCCAAAATTGCATAACTTCTGGGAATCTGGGGGCTCACCCTCCAAATGGTAAATTAGGATGTGCAGAACAAACTTTTGTATGAGGCCGACTGAAAAAAAAATATGTTTGGAGGTTCCGCAAGCGCGATCTTTGAAAAAAGTCCACTTTTAAAAGATTTGATTTGAAATAAATTCTAGGTCCAAAAGTTTTCATGAAATTTATATATTTTATATTTTTTAAATTTTGTTCGAGTTAAATACTACACGTAAAAAATGAAAAATGAATTAAATTTGTAACAAAATGTAAAACAAGCAAGCTATTTTCGAGAAAAAAAATTTTTGGGCCAAAAATTTTGAATTCAACTGACCAAAATGTGTACCAAGCGTAAAATATTTTTAATACCAATGCCTTGAAAAGATGCGGATTTTCGTGCACTTAAACTTTGCTGAACAAATCATGTTGTTTGTATCATCGTGTGAAGAGCTATTCACGGTTTAATGCTTAATAAAAATCACAATTTAGGATATTTTTCAATTTAATTTATCAAATTGTGATAATAAATACCTACTTTAAAATCAAAATACTTGCAAAAAATACTTAGATGGTTTAAGGAAGTCATCAAAAGGCCATATGCCAAATTTGAGCGGAATCGGACAACAGGCAGGGGTTGCACTGAATCTCAAGTGTGAAAGTGATTCTGAGACATAGTGTTCTAAAGAGGCATAAAAAACTGGTTTTTCATCATACATTTTTGTCTTTACCAATCGATTGCTTGATTATGTAGATTTTATTAAAATTTCAATTAAGACTAACATTTCACCTGAAGACTGCAACTCGATTGGACTTAAAACAAAAAAAGTTATGACTGTTCCAAGATTTTTTTTGTGGCAAATTGTCGTTTAACACACAATGAGTACATTTTACTCATTGCGGGCTTGTGATATAGCTCAGTTGGCAAGTCTGTTGCTTCCTGAGCCGATGTCCGCGAGTTCGAGCCCAAGAGTAAATATCAAACACAGTTGTACTGGATAAGTTTTTCAATATTTGTCCGCCAACTGGAACGTTGATAAAGTCGCGAATGCCACAAAGATGGTAAAGCGACTATAATCGAAACACACAAAAAAAACTCATTGCGTTTTACAGGACAATTTGTAACCAAAATACAATCTTTGAACAGCCATAACTTTTTTGTTTTAAGTCCAATCGAGTTGCAGTCTTCAGGTGAAATGTTAGTCTTAATTGAAATTTTAATAAAATCTACATAATCAAGCAATCGATTGGTAAAGACAAAAATGTATGATGAAAAACCAGTTTTTTATGCTCCTTTAGAACACTATGTCTCAGAATCCCTTTCACACTTGAGATTCAGTGCAACCCCTTCCTGTTGTCCGATGCCGCTCAAATTTGGCATATGGCATTCTGATGACTTCCTTAAACCACCCAAGTCTTTTTTTGCAAGTATTTTGATTTTAAAGTAGGTATTTATTAAGACAAATTTGATAAATTAAATAAAAAATATCCTAAATTGTGATTTTTATTAAGCATTGAACCGTAAATAGCTCTTCACACGATGATACAAACAACATGATTTGTTTAGCAAAGTTTAAGTGCACAAAAATCCGCATCTTTTCAAGGCATAGGTATCAAAAATATTCTACGCTTGGTACACATTTTGGTCAGTTGAATTCAAAATTGTTGGACCAAAAAAAACTTTTTTCTTGGAAATAGCTTGCTTGTTTTACATTTTGATACAAATTTTGTTCATTTTTCATTTTTTACGTGTAGTATTTAACTCGAACAAAATTAAAAAAATATAAAATATATAAATTTCATGAAAATTTTTGGACCCAGAATTTATTTAAAATCAAATCTTTTGAAAATGGACTTTTTTCAAAGATCGCGCTTGCGGAACCTCTAAACATTTTTTTTTTCAGTCGGCCCCATACAAAAGTTTGTTCTGCACATCCTAATCTACCATTTGGAGGGTGAGCCCCCAGATTCCCAGAAGTTATGCAATTTTGGGACACCCTAATCTTCATGGGCCAGGCATTAGAAACGACCATTCAGAGTTCACGTGTACTGGACAGCAAATCAAAGCTTGCTGAGCATTAAGGATTTGAAAGGGGGAACTTTGGCGGTTTTTTTTTGTCCTTCTACTGTTCAAAGCACGTGGATATATTCGGATGAAATAATGAGTCTACATTTTGCATTGAAAAATACAACAAGCCTGTTAGAAATATATTAACTTGAATTGTAGTGGTTTTCAAAGTGCTCTCTACCGCCGCCAAGGGGATTTGAGAGACTACAAGAATGTACAGTGAACTGATCAGTGACCAGTGAATTGTCTTCTTCAGCTGAATAACTTTTAGAAATCAATGCTGAAAAACGAATGAACATTTTTTGATAAATTATAGCATCTAAGAATCAACATATTTTTGGAATCCCCCACAAAGAAAGAAAAAATAATAAGATTCTGATCTATAAGTTGAATGCTTCGATTTCAACGCGTTGATAGCCGTCGGGGAATTTAAGGGTGGAAGTAAGGTCTAACACTTTTAAAAAATCGATTTTTATTTTTTTTATTTTCTTATTGTAAAACATTTCAAGAATGTTGTGTCAAATTTTCAAGTCAATCGAAGCAAAACTGTAGAAATTATAGGCTTTTATCTCCTCTTATCTAATACTGCAAGAATTCTAGAGCAGAAACTTCAAACGCGTTTTTCTCGAAAGCACATTTTTAAAGTCAGTGGACATCGTCATTTGAAAACTACTTCACCGATTCTTTTCAAATTTGGAACATATTTTCTACATGTAAAATACCAAACCCCAACGATTTTCTTTGGGGAGATTTTATAGATAAATAATGGCGGATTTTTTTCGTGAAAAATCGTAGTTTTTACTTCAAACAGTCAAAAAAATTTCATAAAACTTTTTTTTAAGTTCAATAAAATCGTTGGGGTCCAGAAAACATGTATTAAAAATATTTTGCTCTGATTTTTTGACTTCAGATGATTCTGTGCTGAGATACAGTGTCCACCGCAAATCCTGTTTTCTAAAAGGCATCCTCGAAAGTGCTCCGTCACCGGCTCATTTTTCAATATTTTTCTACGAAAAAATTACTAAATGTTCTTTTTACAATGCTTTGTAAAATGCAAAAAATTTAAATACATTTGTTTGAACGATAGCTCTAAAAAAATTCGTGAAAATGGTGTTTTTTTTTTACCCGTTAGACCCTACTCCCCCCCTTAAACGGGGAATCAGAAAATAGATGAGATATATAAATATCTTGATGAAAATAGATAAGATAATAAATATAACAAATCTGGGATTTTTATAATTATACAATTCAATTAAATTGGTCACTTTTGAATCATTTTTGGTCATCAATGTGTTCAATTCTATCATCCAATTTTGAGAAAACTTATGGTAGAACCGTTTAGTACTGCGAATTCAAACACATGATATCTAAGAATTTTAACAGTGATCACCCTTCACCCAAATTAATGGGTTGTTTGTGCCCAAGAATAGAAACATTGATATTTAATTTAAATAAAACCTTTCTCTTAACATTATAATGGTAACTTCAGGTTTAGAGATGAATTGTTTTTGATAACTTCAAAAAACTGTTTGTGGAACTTTCAGCATTTAAGGAAAAGAACTCATAAACTCGGAAGTCTTTTTAGAAATTTCTAAGCACAGAAACTTGAATATACCATTGTACAGGGAGATCGTTCTTTTGAAAAGGGGGATGAACTCAACAAAAGAAATTTTTATTTGATGAGGGAAAGGAAAGATATAAGAAAAATTATCATTTGAAGAAAAAAAAATAAGGCCAAATCCATTCAAGCTTCCTTGAAATGGCGGGTGAAAAAAATGTTTTTCGTGATAGGATGAATAAGCATTCAAGGGAAATTATTTTAATGTCTTTAAATTAAAACCTCACACCTATAAGTTTTTCTTAAATATGAAAACGATGTGTGAAAAACGAAAGTGAATAATCTCAAAAAAAAAAAACTTTAGAAAGACTAACAAACTTAACTGAATCAAAGCAATCGAAGGTAAATGAAAAGTTCATATACCAGTATTTCGATAGCAACTTACTACCTTCTTCAGTGAACGTTTTCGATTGATGAATGTGTATCGTTTCCCTCTTTTATATTGTCAGAGTTAGGTAAGCTACCACTACTAGGTAGCAAAAACCTCCGAATGCTCGGCAGTTGTTCCGTTGTCTGTTTTTTGGGTCTACTTACCCTATTCTGGGTGTTTGCTGGTAGTGCTAAAACAACAGAACTAACAAACTTTACATGGCTAAACATGCGCCAAATTTTTTAATTATGATGAATAAAAAGCTTCCCAAATTTTGAAAAGTCAAACGACTCATTTTGATTTATATTTTATGCGAACCCGAGCAAGGCCAGGTAAAATCAGCTAGTTCTAACTATAAATAAACATTATTTTGAGTGCGGCCCTTCGGAAAGATTTCAAATAAAAATCGGACCGTTGCTTGTAAAGGTTACTCACCCCTGCTCTAGCCCGATCAGGAGAGAATATCAAAATAATAACTCAAACGTATCTCATCAAGATATTTACATCGGATTCAGTTATAATTAAGTACTCTAAATTTTCGATTTTAAGTTTCTCCAATCTGAACTCTATCTTATTCTGATTGACAGACTTGAATGGGGTTGAGCTCATTTTCAATGATAAAGATTTTTTTCGGATTGTCCTTAAATAAAATGATTATATCATATTTTGATATACATACGTGCAACTTTTTCTGAAACACGGACATCGAAGTCAACGGCCCAAACCGTGCATTAATGAGTTTCGCTAAACAGATCCATAAAATCGGATCCAACTTTTGGGAAACCAAAAATGGAGCATGGTTAAGCATGATAACACTTAAGTTATATCTTTGTTCACTATTACTTAAACCTTTTAGAGGAACGTAAGTTCATTAAGGTTTTTACTGAATATTTAACATAAAATAAATATCATCTGTGAATTTGAAAAAAAAAACTTGAAAACTATTCGAGCAAACGAAACCAAATTTAGCTAGGAAGAGTATTTGGGTACGATAAATAGTTCTAAGAATATTTGGTACCCTTTCCTCCTTCCAGTGAGCAGATAGAGGTGGGGAGGGGGCTCTTTTACAATTTTCAGTATAACTGGAAAAATAATCAAGCAAATGGAACTAAATTTGGCGAGGGAAAATATTTGATTACGAGAAATGTGTCTATGATGTTGTGAGAACCTTCCGTTCTTCATGTCGTAAAATCTTGAGGGAGGAGGGTGCTCACATACAATTTTTTATATCACTCGGGAACGTACCCAGCAAATGGAACGAAATTTGGCTTGGGAGGGTATCTGAGCACAAGGAATGTTTCTGTGAATATTTGGTACTACTGCCTCTTTCCAGTTGCGTGATGGGAAGAAGAGATGGCTCCTTTACAATTTATCGCATATCTCGAGAACGCATCGAGCAAATGGAAACAACTCTGACATGAGAAAGTATTTGGATACGTGAAACGGTTATTTCCTTATTTGAGTCTTCTTTCTCCTTCATTTGGGGATACAGTTAGAAAAGATGGTTGCTCACATAAGATTGTTTTGCATAAACCAAGAACTTATGTAACAAATGGAACCAAATATGACACGGGAATAATTATACAATCGAGCAAATGGAATCGAATTGGGCATGTAGTGTATTTGAATACACGGAATATTTGTTATTGACTCCCTCCTACCAGATAAGGGATAGCACAAAAAATGCTTTCCCGGTCCCTCCTTCCATTCAGTGGAACGATAAAAGTGGGAAGAGGGTAACTCATATTAATTTGCATGGAAGCATATTTGTGTACGGACAATGTTTCTTCGATGGTTTGAGACCCCTTTCTCCTGCCAGAGAGGGGAGATGTAAATTGGGGAGAGGGTCACCCATTTTTCGAATAACTCGAGAACTTATCGAAAATGAAGCCATATATAACATGGGATCGTATTTGTGTAAAAGAAGTGTTTTTCTGATATCCCCCCTTCTTTCCATTGGGAATAAAGGAATTGAAGGGGGGGGGGGGGGCTAAAAAAATGTCCCGTGACGTCATTTTGTTACAAAAAATGTTTCTAAGATAGTTGTATACCCTCTTCTCTGAACAGCGAAGATAACATATATGAAAGAATATTTTGGTATAAGTTACAAACTTATGAAGCAAAGAAATCCAAAGTCATAAAAAGTATTAAAACACGGGTTTAAAAAAAAAGAAAAAAAAGAGTTCAAAATAAAAAACGTTGCAATTTTATTTTGAAAAAACATTTTAATGATATAGAATTGAATTTAGAATGTTGTGCAAATAAATGAAACTAGGTACTACAAATTTCAATGATTTGGAGGTGTAGCAAAGCACACCGGGTCAGCTAGTAAGCATTAAAAGATAGAGCGGGTAGAATTTTATTGAGACGCATCATCATCACATACCAAATTGTTAATCAACACGGGCCAACTACTATTATGTGGTAGATACAGATCAAGGTAATTAAACTATTATTTTTTCTGAATTTTACAGTAAGTAGGCGAGGGATGTGCATTGAAGAGTGGTAATGTTTACAAATTAGCAGTGTGCTTATATGAAATGGCAGATACAACATTCATTTCAAAGCATACTTTCATTTCGAAAAATCTTTCAACAAACCAGATATTTAGGTTGTCTAGCTTTTTCAAACGTTCCACTCCACATGCTTTTTTCAAGCTGTCATCCAAACGCACTTGAAATTTTAAAAGAATTTATTCAAGCCGTCCTCTTGGATTGTTCTCTCCGCTCTCTTATCTCAAGCTGTCGCCTTAAGCTGCTTGATCCAAAACTATCTTCTCAGCTTGCTTTGAAATTTCATCATACGATATTGAAACATTTTATTTAAGTTGTTCTTACGAAACGCTGCATGATTCGTTTAAATCACAAACTATTCTTCCATCCCACTGCGTTTGTTATTTGATAAGATCTTTAGTCAGTACCGTAAATCGGGGTAACATTGTTCACCGGGGTAGCTTTGATCCACGTGATATTTTGCAACATAATCATCACTAACTAAGTCTAAAGTTAAAATATCTCAATACTTTTTTCTCGTTTAAAAACCAACATGTTTAGTTCTCTATTGGGTAAAATTTGGTTTATTTTTGAAAATTTCTAATGTGAGTAAAAATGTTATTTTATCTATTTTTCGAAGGCTCGCAAACACACTTTTTTTTTTTAGAAAATTCAAAGTTTTGATGTAGTTTATATTGTATTTTGAGGTAAATTTTTAATATTCAAAAAATAGGGACGTTTCCCAAGAGTAAGCCAGTCTAAGACAAAAGGCTAGAAACCCTATTAAATGGTAAAGTTTGAAGGGAAAAATTAAAGGGGAATTGTGCGAGGGTCTTGCTTTTTTTCTTTCACAGTCTATATTCAAAGATTGCTCAATGTTTTTCAGAACGTAGGTTATTCTATTAATCGAGACCTTGTGTGTGACTTCTCTCATTGAGCATTTCAAAAATGTCTCGTTCCGGGAACATTTTAAACCCAACCTCGGGGAAAAAACTTCAGAAAAAATCAACCAAACTTTTATCAAACCAATTATAAAGCACGTGCATGATGTCAGAGCTTAGTAGCAGAATAAATAAGTTCAGATAAATAAGCCATAAACTCATATTGGTACCTTATATAAGTTACTAATGGATCAAGTAGACTGTCGCTTAATATGACAGTAATTAAACATGATTGCATTGTTTCTTTTTTAAATATCCAAACATTCAGTGTGTAAATAATATCTTTTTTATTTTTGAGTAAAACTAGAAGATCTAGTTTTTACTCTAGTAAAACTAGAAGATCTAGTTTTTACTTTTTTTTAACGAATGTTGACGATACATTTAATAGAAAAAATTGATGAAAAAAAATTAAGTTATTTAACAGATATTGAGCATCTGACCAAAAAAAGTTTGAATAAATTATAGAAAGTATATATTCCAAAGAATCTTATCTGCTTGTCTGTAGATAAAAAAAAGCATTTTAAAAGCCGAAATAGTATTATCAAAATAGTTAAAGAGGAAAATAAATTTTCAAAAAAAAAAAAATTATCGAGCTGAATTTCAAATTCGCTTGAGTTCAAGTTTTTATGACAAAAAACATTATCAAAAGAAATCCGAAAATTGTCCTGAAACATGTTTCACTAAAACGTGAATAACTTTTGAATTGGCAAAAAGTGACAATTAGTTTTCAACTTGTTGGATAGCTGAGACTTCCACTTAAATATTTGAGTAGGAATGAGAGTGGGTTTTCGTGGGATAACATGATTTCCAGATGTCCAAATATGATGAAAATTCGAAATTTTTAACGTTATACGTTTGTGCTCGAAAAAAAAAATTTTTTAATTCTGAAATCTCAATTAACTAGATTTCATATTATTCTGAACACATCCATGCCTTTTTTATATATATATCTTCAAGAATTAAAATTTTAGTGGAGAATCAAATTTTCGTTTTTGCATTTATCGCAACAGCATGAAACCCCAACTTCACCTTCATAGAAAATTGTATGAAAAAAAATTTAAGATATTTTTGACAGAGCTCACTTAAAATTGTATTCGGAATGCTCCGCCTGTCCTCTTAACTTGCCTTTCAATTTCCAAATGTCCTCTCAACTAGCTTGAAAATCATGTCAATATGCACTGGCGATCCTCTCAACTCGCCATCCAATTATAAACTCGCTTGAAATTGTCATCAAAACGCTCAGGCTGTCCTCTCTACTCGCCTTTCTAATTTAACTAGCTCTCCACTAGTTTGAAACTCGCCAATTTCATATACTTCTCTCCTCAATTCGCTTGAAATTGTTATCAAAACGCTCTGGCTGTACTCTCAACTCGCCTTTCAATTTTAAGATGTCCTCTTAACTAGCTTGAAATTCGCGTCAAGTCGCTTGAAATTGTGAACAACAAGCTCAACCTGTTCTCAAGACATGCTCAATATATAATTTAAACTGTCCCTTAAACGGACTTGAATTATTCGTTAATTAAAAAAAAATCAACTTTCACAGTAAAAGTGTCAAAAACTGTTTTTTTTTTTGAATTTTTGACAACTGATATCGGAATAAATTAAAAAAATTTAATAGCGAGATCATAAAATATCTTGGCACAGGTTTATTAGTTCATCGAACACTTTAAGAATCAATGAGAAAAGGAAATAAAGTAATATTTTTTTGTTCACCGATATACTTAGTTTAAAAACATAATTGAATCTTTGTAAGAAAAAAATTGCTGATTTCAATTTTCTAATTTAGGTATCAGGTACATATCAGAAAAGAGGTAGGCTGAAAAGCGGCACGTTATCCTAACAAACAAGTAAATTGTTCCTAGCCTTTTCTTCACAGATATATCTGGATAACCTGGAAAACCTGAAACCATAATAGGATAAGAAAAAAAATCAATTTATGAAATATGGAATTTAGCCTATCCACGTAGGGATTTTGAAGCATTGAATCTCATTACCACATTGGGTGAAGAATGACAGAATGTTATTCTTCTTAAAATTCTTAGAAATGGATACATTTATTACAGGATAGGCGAGAGTAGTTACGTTGTCTAGTAAACGAATAACAGTTACATATAAGCACATCCTTACGTGGGTAAACTTTTTGGTTTATTCCATATACTGTATTTTTCTTCTTATCCAACATTCAGGAGATTTTAGTTTACAATTATCAGAGAATGTTCTAACCAAGGTGCTACATTGACGGCAAATAAACGATTTTGTAATGACTTAGTTTCATTTAGCCTATGAATATAGAGATTTTAAACGTTCATGCTTTTTTCCTCAGTAGATTGGAAATAAGGATTTTTTTAAACAAACTTTGTTGAATTCAGACATACACTAAGGAAATACAGCCGGGCATTCACACACTTACTGACCAGTTAGTGCTCTGATCAGACAACTACAATGAGTAACTTTGTTGTCAAATTTGAAATTTGGGATACTTACACTGCAGGCAACTATAGCAGTAGACTAAGTCAATTTGGGGTCATTTTTGAACTTCTCAAATTCTGAGGTCTTAAAGCTTTGTTTTGGCTCAAAACTGATCCACGATTTTTGCGGAATTTTTAAGTAACGTTTACATGAGTAAATTTAAACTTTTAGGTTTGTATGGGAAAATTGAATATTTTGAACTGAAAATTCAACATCATTTTTGTTTCTTCTGTGAAACCGAGTCCGCTAATGGTTTTGTGCCAATTGATAAATTTTCTGAAGGAAATTTATTGCTGAACAATTTTGTCAGAGATCGTAACTATCTCATTAGGCAAACAAGTTATTAGCTGTTTAACAGGAGCAGTCTTTTGGCATTGAAAAACAATATTTCAAAGTTTCATGGGAACTTTGATTCTTCTTAACCCTATAACCTTTCTAAAGTTAAGGGAACTTAAATCATGTGTCATTACAAGAGAAGTTACATAGATTGGGCAAAACAGATATGAATGTCGACATGCGATACTAGTTTTGATTAAAATCTAGATTCAAAAGGGAATTTTCAAACATTTAGGGAACCAAAACAAAAACATATTTTATTGAACATTTTTCCATGAAAACGATACTGGTACGACTTGAATGATTGAATGAACATTGCGGACTTTTATAAATTTATTATTAACATATGAAGGGACATTTACCTTCACATAATTTTGTTACCAATCTAAAGATAGATGGGATTGATCACTTGTGACAATATCAGGGAAATAAACAAATTTAGCGCCGCTTAATTGAACAAATATAACTAATGTAATTTACATCATATTATTCTTTGAACCGGGCAAACCGGGAAAATCGGGAAAAAACCGTGAATTCAAAATGGGACCGCGAAAACCAGGAAAACACAACCTGGAATTTAAAATCTAAACCGGTAAAATTATTTATGAATCATTTTCCCCTTAGTAGATCTATTGAAATCTAAAGTTCATTCATATCAACATAAATTCTTTTTTCTCAAAAGCGGTGTAAAATCGGGATAAAGATTCCATGGAAAAAGTGAAATAAGATCGGGAATTTTTTGAAAAATCTGCATTCTTGAGCTCAGTGCATACATTTTAGTGCTGTTCCATTTCCAAAATATTCTAAATTTTTTTTTTGGGAATTTACTTATTTTTGACCGTTTTGAATTGGGGATATGAATGCTACAATTTATCAAAAATCACAAAACTAAGCACACATTTTTATCATAATTATTCTTCAAGTATTTTGTATTTCTTACACAACATTTACAATTTTTTTTAATAAATCAAATTTTCCAAAAACTATCAAAAAATTTGTTCAAAAATGGAAATCAAATGATTGGCAAGCAGCTCAAGTGCGAGGAACTTATTCCTCATTTGGTTGAAAAAATAGTTTTGCATAATTAGGTTCAATTTTTATCCTTTGAAAGTCGAGAATTCATAAAATCATGAGAAAACAGATTAATTGAAAATGAATGGATACCATGTTAGATGGTTAACAAAATCAACAAAGGGGTAACAAAATACAA
Source organism: Uranotaenia lowii (assembly GCF_029784155.1). NCBI lineage: Eukaryota > Metazoa > Arthropoda > Insecta > Diptera > Culicidae > Uranotaenia > Uranotaenia lowii. The sequence continues at coordinate 314,061,288 of NC_073693.1, forward strand.
ATTCTTGTGTGGTTTTATTACACATTCTGCGCTTTAACTGTTTATCGCATTCTTTATTGACTAAAAAAATGTTAAAAAATACAGCATTTAGTTTAACATGCCAAGTCCAGAATCAAGCAACAAGAACTCAGGCTCTAAAAAAAAAATAAATAATGAAAATAAAAATCTTACTCAGTATTCAGAACAAGAATCGAATCAAAATTTCAGAATATTTAGAAGGAATAGTATTCAGCGGTCTAAATTGCAGAAAAAAAAATAAAAATTAGAATATCAATCAGTAGCAATCAGCCGACTAAGTATAAGAAATAAAAATGAGAAATCGAACTATGAATTCAAAACTTAATGTTCAGTTTTTTAATTTATGGATCATTAAATCAACCGGAATTCAACGTTGATGATTATATTTCTTATTTCAAAATTCAATAGTCTAATTCATTTCGTATGTGACCCACTTCCATCTGTACCGTTGAGCCGTCAACACGTACGCCGGAGCATCGTATCGTTGCTGTGTACCTGCAGGAACATTTTACATTATTTATTTTTTCCTTACCTGTATTTCAATCAGCACTTTTCAGTGCTAAAATTATTTTCATTTTCTTTTATTCATATTTTCTCTTTTCTTTCCAGCATGGGGAAGTCTTCGGCCGGCTCAAGGGCCGGAAGAAAACGGATTGCTGAACCTAATCCAGGGCCATCTGCCAAAAAAGTTGAAATTTCCAATTCATTCGATGTCCTTCATAACATCGGTGATGAGGAAATATTCATATTTAATTCTGATAAGAGTACTAAGAAACCTTCTTCTTCTTCTTATACTCTTAAAAACGAAAAGATTCCACCAATAACGGTCACGATTCCTGACTTCAATGCCTTTCGAAAAGAAATCGTCACTTCCGTCAAGGATGTGAAGATTTCTTTTCAGATCGGTCGAAGGGGAACTGCTCGTATATTGGCGGAATCTTTTAATGATTTTCAAAAGGTTTTAAATTATTTGAATAATAAAAAACACCAATTTTTTACGTACGACACTAGAAGTGATCGTCCATTTAAAGTTGTACTTCGTGGTCTCACTGGCGATCAGACACCGGATGAGATCACAGCTGAATTAAATTCTTTGTTAGGTTTTTCTCCAATTCAAGTAATTCAAATGAGAAAAAGAACCAACACGAATAATATCAGTAGTGTTGGTTTTGCTCCTGAACTTTATTTGATCCATTTTAAAAAGGATCAGGTTAATAATTTGCAAATTCTTGAAAAGGCTCGTCTTATGTTTCATTGTCGAGTCAAATTCGAACCTTTTCGTAAATCTTCTACCAATTTTCTTCAAAATATTACGCAATGTCGTCGTTGTCAAGCTTTTTGTCATGGCACTAAAAATTGTAGAATGAATGCCAGATGCATGTTTTGCGGCTCATTCGATCATGAAAAATCTAAATGCCTTTTTGGTGGTGATAAGCCAAAAACAGAATTTTTAAGTGTGCAAATTGCGCAGGTAATCATTCCTCGAATTCGCTAGACTGTCCCATCAGGGCAAAAATTATTGCTTCTAGGAAAAATCCCAAAGTTTCCAGAAAAGTTTCTTCTCCTCCTTCCTCTTTTTCGTCTTCACACGTCGGGCCGGCAAACAACCTGCCTGTTCGCGGTCAGCCTCGGTCTACATTGGAATCACGGCTGGGTAATACCCGAAGCGATTTTAATGTTACCTGGGCTGATTCTGCGCCCCAGACTCGTTGTTTATCGTTCTCAGAGGTGGTTGAAAATGGGTTGCCCTCTTCAGGTTTAACTAATAAAAATGGGAAAAAACCAAGTCTCAACGTTCATGCGAAGGCTTGGGAAAATCCCCGAAATTCAAATACTTTTTCTTCTCCTTCATTTTCTGATCCTAACAATTTTGTTGATTTGGGTGAGATTACTGAGGAAAAATTAAAATTTTTGCATCAAAAGTTAATGGAAATGATGCAACTTATGTTGAAAGCAAATTCAATGTTTGAAGCTTTCCAAACTTCTTTTAATTATGCTAACAAAATTATTATGACTTTGCGATTCCCTCATGGATCCAAATAGATGTTTAAATATTATGAATTGGAACGCTAGATCTTTGCTGGCTAACCAAGACGAGTTCTTTTTATTTTTGAAAACTCAAAACATACATATTGCTGCCATCACTGAAACTTTTTTAAAGCCAGACAATAACTTGAAAAGCAATGCTTTCTTTAAAATTTTACGAAATGATCGACTTGATCGACAAGGTGGGGGTGTAGCTATTGTCATCAATAGTCGTCTCAAATTTAGACTTCTTCCTTCTTTCAATACAAAAGTCTTAGAAACAATTGGAATTGAATTAGAAACTTCTATGGGGAAAATTATAATTGTTGCCGCATATTTGCCTTTTCAATGTAGCGGTGAACAGAAAAATTTTTTGAAGGGAGATTTACAAAAACTCACCAGAAATAAATGTAATTTTTTTATTATTGGTGACTTAAATGCAAAACACCGATCTTGGAATAATATTTCATCAAATTCAAATGGGAATATTTTGTTTAATGACTGCTCTGCAGGTTATTATACTGTTGAATATCCTAATGGGCATACTTGTTTTTCTTCAATTAGAAATCCCTCCACAATTGATTTGGTACTAACGGATTTAGGCGAGCATTGTAGTCAATTAGTTACTCATGCGGACCTCGATTCAGACCACCTTCCAGTAACATTTTCTTTATCCCAGAGTTCCATTGAAAACCCTTTAAAATCAACTTTTAACTTTCAAAAGGCTAACTGGGAGCGATATATGAATTTTATTGAACGTAATTTAGATGTAAACGTTCCACTGAATTCAATAGAAGATATTGATTTGGCTGTAGAAAATTTGACAACTGCAATAGTCAATGCTAAAGCCGCTTCAATACCTAAAGTTAAACATAAATTCAATCAACCTTTAATTAATGATGATCTTCAGTTTTTGATACGACTGAAAAACATTCGTCGACGCCAATATCAACGTACTAGAGATCCTTATTTGAAATTAATTTATTGCGACCTTCAAAAAGAGATCAAACGTCGTTTAAATTTCATTCGTAATGAAAATTTTGCTAAAGCAGTAGAGGACATAAAACCCTACTCAAAGCCATTTTGGAAATTAACTAAAATTTTGAAAAAGCCCCAGAAGCCAATTCCTACTTTGAAAGATGGGGATAAACTTCTTTTAACTAATTCAGAAAAGGCTCAAAAATTAGCCCAACAATTTGAGTCTGCTCATGATTTTAATTTAAACGTTGTAAGTCCAATTGATGCTCAAATTTCCCTAGAATTTGATGATATTCTTTCTAAGCAAAATGTGTTTGAAAGTTCTTGTGAGACAAATATTGATGAACTTAAATTGATTTTCAAAAAATTTAAAAATATGAAAGCTCCAGGGGAAGATGGGATTTTCTATATTCTTCTTAAAAAGTTGCCTGAAAGCACTTTAAATTTTTTAGTTAAAATTTTCAACAAATGTTTTCACTTGGCCTATTTTCCCAATAAATGGAAAAATGCCAAAGTAACTCCAATTTTGAAACCTGGAAAAAGTGCTTCAGAGCCTTCAAGTTATCGACCAATTAGTTTGCTTCCATCTTTAAGTAAACTATTTGAGAGAGTTATTTTGAATAGAATGATGATTCACATTAATCAGAATTCCATTTTCCCTGATGAACAATTTGGTTTTCGTCATGGACATTCTACTACACATCAACTTTTGAGTGTAACTAATATGATTAACGCTAGCAAATCTGAAGTTTATTCAACTGGTGTTGCTCTTCTAGATATTGAAAAAGCTTTTGACAGTGTTTGGCACAAAGGTTTAGTAGCTAAATTAGCTCGATTTGATTTTCCTGTATATCTCACCAAAATTATTCAAAATTATTTGACTAGCCGAACCTTACAAGTAAGCTATCAAAATTCATGCTCTGAAAGGACACCCATTAGAGCTGGTGTCCCTCAAGGCAGTATACTTGGGCCAATTTTATACAATATTTTTACTTCTGATCTTCCTGATGTACCAGAAGGAAAAGGTAGAAGATTATTTGCTGATGATACTTTGCTTTCAGCAAAAGGTCGAAATTTACGGGTGGTACGCAGTAGATTGCAACAAAATTTAAATTCCTTTTTGAATTACTTGAAAATGTGGAAAATTTCTCCTAACGCTTCCAAAACTCAACTTATTTTATTTCCCCATAAGCCAAGAGCAAATTTTTTAAAACCTAATGAAAATCATTCCATAACTTTTAATGGGGTTTCATTAGAATGGTCTGATCACGTGAAGTACTTGGGACTTACACTTGATCGGAATCTTACTTTTAAAAATCACATTGAAGATATTCAATCTAAATGTAATAAATACACTAAATCTCTTTATTCTCTCATCAACAGGAAATCCCGGTTGTGTCTGCGAAATAAGATGCTCATCTACAAACAAGTTTTCCGACCAGCGATAATGTATGCAGTTACAATTTGGTCTAGCTGCTGCGCGACGAGGAAGAAAGCCATCCAGAGGATTCAGAACAAAGTTCTGAAAATGATTTTGCGGCTTCCACCTTGGCACAGCACCGAAGATCTTCATCGGATTGCAGGCATTGAATCTATCGAAGAGATGGCCAACAAAATCATCTCCAACTTCAGAGGCAAATCGATGCAGTCTTCCATCGCAGAGATTCGTTCTCTTTATGTTTAGTTTAATTTTAAGATAGTGTTTAGTTTTAAGTTTTAAGTATAAAATATTTTTGCTATTACAGGATGTTCTCCTACATTAAAAACTTGATTGCGCTCAGCAAATTTAAATCTTATAAATAAATTTTTATAATCTTGTTACTTATAGGGCTATGAACAGTTCATTATTGAGCTGAACACCTAGTTTAATGCAATAATGTAATATAAGTGTAATCATGATTTGATACAAATAAAGACATATTTAAAAAAAAAAAAAAAAAAATTTCGTATGTGACTCAGCTCAATTGACAGGTCAGTTTCCTCCTGAGCGGATGTCCGCAAGTTTGATATTATGTCGCAAATACCATTAATATGGTAAAACGACTTTAATCGAAACAAAAAAAAGATAAACTATTTTAACAATTGGAAGGTCATCTTTACTTTGCAATAGAAAATTTAACATCAGATGTAGATTCTCAGACAACCATTTGGTGGGTATTTCGAATTTGCAACACTAATATACGTGCAAATATATGTACGTATAAAGATATCGTATATAATGCAGCAAAACCAGTATAAACGTATCATTTTGAAGGCCATGTAGGTACATAAGCACACATATTCTTGATTTGGATTGTATTGAATTACGATTTTCACGATTTGTCATGCGCATCATTTACGACTACCCTGATTCTTTTTGGAATATACTATGACAATTTACATCATCATATAGATTTTGCCACCAACCGTGGCCTAGAGGATAGCGTTTTAGTCTTCTAAGCCAGAGGTCATAAGATCGATTCTCGGTCACGGCATACATAGTACTCTTTCTGTGGGCTGGTGGTGTTAGCATTAGTAAGATGCTAGCCTATATATCCTCGAAAGATGTACGCTTTAGTGTTACGTAGAATTTAGATCTCTTCAAAGAAACATGAAGTTACCCTGAGATCCTATCTGTGTCTGTTTGTTTTTTTTATATAGATGATTGAGGTAGTAATATTGTAGGTCTTCGCTAAATATGCGATTGGGAATATTTTTTTATACGACAATTTTCGTAACAATATGAAAAGTTTGACGACTTATTTGGTTGACTTGAGTGCTGGGCTCTCATTTACCGTCAGTTGAATAAAAATAAGATTATTTCATAGAAATGTGTTTTACTGTCAAATTCAAGTTTGTATCGCACAATTTATTATTTGCCTGATTGCTGATTTTTTTCAACGTTCTTAAAGTTATTGTAATACCTGGATTTGATCCCCTGACGATACGATCTGCAGCTCATGATGGTTCCTCGACGCTATCTGGAATATATAAATTCAAGGGGATATGCTTCAAAGGCATTAAATTGAAAGCAAATCGTATAGTTCTATAACTAAAATCTTTGAAATCGTAGAACTCGTCATTGATGATCTTAAAATAAACCAACATTTTGGAGCCTCCTTAAAAACGATTCCAATCATCGATGTCTCATTATCATGAACGATTCTATTGAACTTATTTGTATTCTTTCACGCAATCTAGTTTGATAGAAAAATGTACTTTCTGTCAAGATCTAACACCTGGTTGTTAAGATAATATAAATCGTATTTCAAGTACAAAAAAAAATCCTAATTTCGAATTATTTTATGCATAGTACGACAAAATCTGTTTATCACGGCTGATCATCGTATATCGGTCGTTTCACGGTTTTTTTTTGCGAATTGTCGTACACAAAGGTCAAGTTCATATGTACATCAATACAAGTCTCTCTTCTTGCCGTAATCAAATCATGCATTTCATTTAAATACGATAAAGAATATGCATGGGCCGCACATTGTACGTGCAGATATACGAAAATAAGTTTTAATATCATTCTATACGATATAATCTGTAAAATAAAATACAACTTCTGGTTGTCTGGGTTGAGAGTCGTTTAGTATATAAGTTATATTTTGATGGCCGAGTTTCGGGTTTTTAAAATACTAAAACTAAACTACACTTCACGACTGACTATTAACGACTAACTTTATTCAACATTATCTTTCACTGCACAACTCCCGTTCACACGTTGGTTCTGCAATCCGATGCCCCACCGTCCGGTCACGTAGTCCTGGGAACGATTAATTGTCGAATCAGCTAAGATGGTGCTGATGATGTTGTCGCTGTTTCTAGGGAAGCCAGTGTTTCTGCTAATTTGTGTTGCGCTTCCGTCAACCTGTCGATAACTACCCCCTCCCTACGAAAGGAACGTCCCGTTCCGTACGTTCTAAGAATCAGCAACACGATGATGATTACCGTTGCAGTGCCAATGAACGAGAAGCTTCCGATCAATTTCCAAAATCTCAAATCCAGGTGGTATTGTTGCAGGTAAACGTGATCAAGCCTTTTCCGGTTAGAAATAGTTTCAGCATTAATTTTCTCCAATTCATATAATTTGTGTTGTTTCCAATTGATTTTTAAATTGTGGAAAGCTCTTTCGATGATATCGATTGGATTTTCAAGTTCGTTGTTCGTAAAGTTTTCTCTGTCGAATATAACGGTACAATTGGTGAATGAAATGAGAACATTTCCATTTATGGTTCTGTTATCTGGACCACAAGTTGATTCTAGCGTCTGATCTTTTGCATTTCTGATCAATATCGTATTATCATTAATAAGTTCCTTGGATGTCTCATTCTGTACCACATAACGGCAAGTGGTTTGTTTTCCATCAATGAGGGATGCTAAGCATTCATCATTAAGTTCTTTTAGATAGGCTGCTTTCTGAACAAAATTGTCTGGTTTTTCAGTAATGTACAATTTACTGGCGGTTTTCAAGATGTGCGTTGGGTATTGGTACAAAATGCGGTTATTTGTTACGAGTGGAAAAATTCGCATAATATCCGATGTTGTCGAGTTTTCCAGTAACGGAACGTGCATAAGGTACAGAAGCATTTTAGAGCTGGTTACAAACTTTGGTGTGACAAACTGTAAAGCTTCATCGGGCAGATTTAAGTTTACTCCTTGATCCTGGATTAACTCTCTGATCGCCAAAATTTCTCGAATCGACAATATTCTGTTATGTGTTATCGATAATTTCGATAACATGATGGCATCTTGGATGTCTTCGAGCATTTTGTTCAGAATGTCTGTATTCATAATTGCGGTGATGATTTCAATGTCATTTACCATAATTTTGTTGAAATTCGCTTGTAACATAACTTCCTTGATGGCGTTAGTCAGGTGCTGAATACGCTTGTCGATGTTCTCGTTAACTTTAAATTGTTGATTGTTTTGATCAATGAGGTCGTTCATGGTACTGTTGATGACTTGAAGGTCTGCGGCGTCCGGAGTCCCAGCAATCCATTTCCAGATCGTTCCAATAGTGTCCCATCTTTTCGAGCGGTGATGTGTACGTGGTTTCAATTGATATAGATTGTTGTACAATTGTTTTGCCTTATATTTAAGGATGTTTTTTAGTGGGTTGTTAGTTTCAACGTTATTTCTATAGGAAAAACTTATAAGTGTTTCTGTCGCTTCTTCTATTGATGATAAATTTATTGGATGTACTATTTTTATTGTTCCAATTTGGATTTTACATTCTCTTTCCTTTACTAGTAAGATTGGGTCGTTTCCAAAATGTTTGATAGATAATTTTTGTGCTTGACAGAAGCATAATGCTATCATGAGTAGTGCTACTCTGTTATTCTAAAAATAAAGAAAAATAAGTATTAGTAATGGATTAGTACTATAATGACATTTCATTTTATTTTTTTCTGTTTTCCTCCTCGGTTTTATGACTCTGCTTTTTATTGTAACAATTGTCGTAGAACTTTATTTCTGTTCAAACGAATCTTGATAGAGGTGTTTTTTTTTCAATTCAGTATGCATCCTCTCCGCCCTTCGAAAAAAAATCTTGCAATTTGGAATTTTTGTTTTGACTGAATTTTTATTCCAAAAAAGTAAAATTGCAGGATTTTGTTGTGTTGTTAGATCATTAATTACTCTTTGTAAGCGATTTTGAAATTGGCAATTAATTTTTACTAGCTCGTTGTTTTCTGTTATGAAAATCTTGTTATCAATCTGAAGATTAAGGATTTTTTTTTGTGATATCTGAGTTAGATCATTATTGTCAAGGTTTCCAGTAATTCCTGTTCTGACCAAATTTAAAAAGTCTCTATTAGATGTAAATTTTGGTTTTAATTCTTTCCAAATTTGTTTAGCCATGTTAAACTTGGTTGAAAAAAGTTCGATTATATTTGAGTAATTTCCAAGATATTCGATTACATTCAGTTTCTGTTGGAGTTTCGTAAAAATGGATTCGTATAATTCCTTTTTTTTTTATATGAAAAGTCTGTGTTGACCCGTTTTTACGAAATAGTAGTCATCTTCCAGGACAAGCTGTTCAGGGTTGTTCTCTAGGCTGGAAATGTGTATGGGCTGAGAAACGATTAGTCTAAATAAAATAGAAATAAAAAGGCTTAGAGTGATGAGCGGTATTTCCGTCTGAAAAATAAAAAAGTATTAGTATGGTTATTTTCTTATACGTTTTAACTTCATTTTGTGAAGCTTTCTTCTTTTGTCATCGATATATGTTGGGTTTGGTCAATGTGTATTATTTCCAAAGGCTGTTTAGGGGTAGGAGTTTCTCCAAGTTTTATTTTGTATGGCTCCATCTCATATTTCATCCTATTGCAAATATTGCAGAGAATGACAAATTTACGAATCTTAGACTTCATTTTAGGAAAGTAGAATCTTTTAATTATTTCATTCTTATTTTCGTTTATTCCCCTGTGAGAGACTTTGTGAGTTTCCTCGATAATTTGATCTTGTTCCATTTCGTTTTTAACGTCGATTAACATTGTTTGAGTAATTTGGACTTTCAAAGTCTTGCATCTACTAAAATAGTTTTTGTACACAAATTGAATAATGCCCATAACGTTTTCTGGACAAAGAATGCAGTTTACTTTTCTAGTGTCCATATATTCCTTAAAGATCCTTATGATAAGAGGAACCCCAAATATTACTTTAGTAATTGTTCTTCTATGAACCTTTGGAAAAATTTCTTCATAAGTTTCAGATTCTTCATTTCCAATTTTCAAAACTATTTGGTTATGAAAATAGTTCAAGGGTTTTTCTGTAAATGGTACTAAATCAGTTATATCGGAATCTGCAGAATGAGCGGAATTAGATTCATCAGAAATTTCTTCATTTGCATTAATATCGGGTGGAATTCTGGATAAAGCGTCTGCAACCACATTTTGTTTGCCAGGACGATACTTTATCTCATATTGGTATTCTTTTAATTGAAGAGTCCAACGAATAATTTTTGAATTTGGATTTTTCAGACTCAACGCATATGTCAATGGTTGATGATCCGTAAAAAGAGTAAACTTTCTTCCAAATAAATAAGGTCGAAAGTATCTTGTTGCCCAGACAATGGCAAGAAGTTCTTTTTCAATTGCTGAGTAATTTTCCTCTGTTTTTGTAAGAGTACGAGAAGCGTATGCTATCGGTCGATCCTTTCCAATCACACCTTGCGAAAGCACTGCTCCTAAGGCAAAATTACTAGCATCGGTTGTTAAAATGAAAGGTTGGTTAAAGTCGGGATAAGCCAAGATATCGCTTTGGGTCAATAGTTGTTTACAAAATTCAAAAGTTTTGATAAACTTTTCATTGTGATCGATTTCCTGTCCTTTTCTCAATTGACCAGTTAAGGGTTTCGTAATTTTGGCGAAATCTTTTACAAACTTTCTGTAGTAACCAAGAATACCTAAAAATCCTTTTAGTTCTTTTTGATTCCTAGGAACCGGCCAATTCTGAATAGCTTTAATCTTATCAGCATTGGGTTTGACGCCGTTTTCAGTTACTATGTGGCCTAAAAATCCAACTTCTTTCTTTAAAAATTCACTCTTATCGAGTTGAATTTTCAAATTGACATTTTGCAATGCCTTAAAAACTTTTTCGATGCTCTCTAAATGTTCTTGTAGAGATGTTGAATAGATGATTATATCATCCATATAAACTAAGCAACAATTTCCTACAAGATCACGGAGAACATGATCAAGCAACCTCATCAAGGTACGAGGTGCGTTACGTAGCCCAAATGGCATACGCAGATATTCGTATAAACCGTGCTCAACCGAAAATGCAGTTTTCGGAATATCATCCGGGTGAACCTCCACTTGGTGGAAACCAGATTTTAAATCTAATGTAGTGAAGTACTGGCATCTTCCAAGTTTATCTAGGATGTCAGTAATGTTAGGCAAAGGGTACCTGTCGTCAACCGTTTTCTCATTGAGTTTACGGTAGTCTACTACCAGGCGCCACTTTTGCTTTCCTGAAGCATCCACCTTTTTTGGAACTATCCAAATCGGTGAACACCATGGAGATGAACTAGGACGAATAATACCTTGTTCAAGCATTTCATTAATTTGTTTTTGGACCTCTTCTCTGTGTATGAAAGGGTATCTATAACTTTTCGTATATACTGGAATGTCATCTGTAGTTCTGATCCGATGTTTGACTACGTTCGTAAAAGTCAAATCGGTGCCTTCTTCGTAAAAGACATCGTATTTCGATAGAACTTTTAATAATTTGGATTTCTCCTCATGATTGAGGTGTTCGAGTCTTAAATTTGATTCAATTTTATGAGAACCCCTAAACTCTTTCCTTTGTTTTATAAGCTCAAAATTGTCTATTTCCATATGCATGGAGATAGCATCCACATAGTTGGCAAATAGTCTACACTGTTTGGTGTCCCGTTTAATGTTAATCAGTGGAACACACGTTTTGAAATTGGACGCGTAGTATAAACCAGACGGAATAAAGACATCCTCGGCTACTTCCACGTCGTTATTCAAAACAAAGTCCCCCTGGCACACGGGTACTGTTATTTTATGAACTGCTGACTGGTGTTCATGGAAATTTACAATAATCGCGTCTGGATATTTTTTATGTAAAGAAAACGTATATCCATTCACGATGATATTATTGGCCGCCGTATCAATAACGACACCAAGGTCTACCATGGTTTCATAACCGATGAGGCCATGGAAATATTCGTGGAATTTAAAAATTTTAAATTTCTGGGGTTTTTCTAAAATTTCCGGAAACATATTTATAAACACATGTTTGTTTATATTGAAAGTTCCGTAAATGTTTTTCACTTTTGAAGCGGGTCCATTTTGCATAATTTCAGTAGGTACAACATCTGGAGATAAATAATTTTTATTGGCTCCGGTATCTATTAACAATCTTAACACGCCATATTTTGTGCACACTTTAAGATACGGAAGGAAATTGTTTTGTGTCATTCTGGCTGTTGTGGGCCGAAAGAATGATGAAAATTTAAGTCTTCGTGATTGTTTAGGTGTTTTTCTCTTTTAACGATCCCTGATCCCCGTGTTTGTGATTGAAATTTATTAGGATTGTTATTATTTTGTTGATAATTATTATTTTGTTGATAATTATTACTTTGTTGATAATTATTATTTTGTCGAGAATTATTATTTCTATTATAATTTGGTCGGTTATAAGCCGGCCGGTTATAATTTGGTCGATAATAGTTTGGTTGATTATGATTTTGTTGATTAGAATGTAATTGAGTCTGTGGGTTCTTGTTTCTGTCTGCTTTTCTGATAGCAGCATTGGTTTGTTCTAAGGCGCATTCGTACGCCGATTTTAAATTTTCCGGTCGGTAGATCCGGGTTAGATTAGAGATTTCTCCCTGTAATCCATCAATGAAAGCTTGTTTGATCATTTCTTCATAATTAGCAGAAATGATTCTGGCACAGGGGCGCATCTCTTCGTTTAGATTTATTTTCGCCTGTATATCGGCTAAGAGTGTTTTACACTCTTGGTAGAATAATGTAACATCTCTGTTACCCTGTCGAAGAGACGGTATTTTTGCCCCTAGTGTGTGCAAATCACGCTTATCCCCGAATATTTCTTTCAGTAGTGCCTTCATATTCTCCCAAGTTGAACCACAATGGTGTGCGAGCAAGGCTTCACTGGCCCTACCAATTATTTTGTCCCTTATTATGTTCTCCCACAGTGGCATCACTATTGAAACATCACTAGCCCTTACGTCCCTTAGACAGAGACTTAATTTTATCTCTACCGAATTCAGCCAGGCGGGGAGGTATTTTGCGTCCCCGTCATAGGTCGGAATTAATTTGAGCGGATCGGGTATTTTAGTTAAATTAGAGTGTGCCTGAAATTGTTCGTTTGAATTTGTCGCAACACTTGCTGAGTTAATTGAAAGCCTTTCCAGCTGCGCGCGCTGGTTTTCAATCAATGCAGCCAACTCTTCGATTCTCTGTTGTAATTCATCCGATCTAGTCGTTGGAGCCATTTTTTTTTCTAATTATGATCACTGGAAATTTTTGATACTCCAACTTTGTTTCTTGTGAAAAGTGTGCTTTTTGCTTTTTAAATTTTCCTTATTAAGGTTGAATAATCACTAAACGGTAAACCACCGTTTTTCACTTGAACTCTAGCCTAATAGTAATTAAAATGACTTACCCGGTACATCTGATTGGTGGTCCTTGTGCGGGGAGTTAATTATCTTGTTCCGATGCAAATTCACGGTAATCCTCCGCGAATGGCCGCTGCCGATCACAAAACTAAGTATTTAACTCACACACGCACTATCCTACCGCGACTGCGCCAGTTATATTTTGATGGCCGAGTTTCGGGTTTTTAAAATACTAAAACTAAACTACACTTCACGACTGACTATTAACGACTAACTTTATTCAACATTATCTTTCACTGCACAACTCCCGTTCACACGTTGGTTCTGCAATCCGATGCCCCACCGTCCGGTCACGTAGTCCTGGGAACGATTAATTGTCGAATCAGCTAAGATGGTGCTGATGATGTTGTCGCTGTTTCTAGGGAAGCCAGTGTTTCTGCTAATTTGTGTTGCGCTTCCGTCAACCTGTCGATAACTTATATACTTCCAATTGATGATTTGTTCATCCTTCTGATCTTAAGGGCCCAAAATGTTCTCTTAGTTCTTTGCAGTTGTCCATAGCTTGAACTATAGAAATCCCAACAAACATCATCGTTATTTTAATCTGAACCTATGAATTTAAAGATTGAATAACTGATAACCTCAAATCCTTTCACACTTTTACGTTCAATAAGGCCGTGTGAATGGAGGGGGGCTTTAGGGGTTTAAGCCCCTCCCATGGAGATTTTTTCAAGAAAAATTTTCAAAGTAGTATCGGAAAATTACTTGATCTTAAAAGGTGTTTAAAAATTAATGTTAACAAGCAAGTCAGAAATTTGACTTTTCTTTTTGTTTACTTTTCCGCATGTAACGAATTTTTGAGAAGTTTTATGTCAAATTGAATTTAAGATATTTTAAAAAGCATAAATCTGATTGTTTATCAAATTTCAACAAATTTGTTAAATGAATTCAAGTTTGTTTAAAAATCCAACTGCAGTAATGTCACAGTAATGTCAAAAATAGTTATACCCAATCATATTTTCTAAAACTTAAATAATCTTTTGTAATGCTCATGCGTCGTCATCATCAAAATATTATTCCCTGATTGAATGAAGTATAGTAAACAAAATGAGAATATTTTTTTTCTTAAATGTTGGTTTGATAGTTAATTAGTTATCAATGATTCATTTTACTTAAATCTGACACATTTTCGAGTTCAGGACGCTAAAATCTACCAAATCAACTCTTGAAACATAAGCATCCAAATGCTTCTCTTTTGGGTCATCTCTTCAATGGTACAAATAAGTTTTTAAGTAAGACGTGTTTATTGAAAACAAAAACCTTTCTTTAATGGTGAAAAACTTGTCTGTTTTTATTTTTTAAAGAAATAAACAGAATTCTAAAGTACAACTTTTTCAATATTTTAATAAATTTACCGAATTTAAACGTCAAACTATTTACATTTTAGAAATATTTTGGCGGTTCCTTTGCACGGGCCTGACGTTCAGCATTCAAAAAATGTGTTATTTTGATTTAAAAAAATTTGTTGTCTATTTTAATTTGTGTATTTTAAAATTCGGAAGATCATGAAATCTCGATCGAGAAATCCGGCGAAAAACCGGGAATTTGGAATTGGAAACTCACTGGCCACCTTGGCTTATACAAAAAAGTAAGTTGAAGCTATGCTGTTTCATATATGTTTATCAATCATTCTGATTTGAAGATAAGGTACCAAGTTCCTCAGTGTGAGTTTTGAACTAAATCCGTCTATTGATAGTAGCGGAAAATTAGAAATTAAAATATTGATTATTATTTGCTTTGTTCGAAATCAGAAAAAGTAAAAACAATCCTTGTTTTTTGTAAGATTCCCGAAACAAATTCCCAATTAGACACATTATTTAGCCACCACTGATCCCAAGTTTCCACCGCTAAACCTCTCTAATGCCTTTATGATTTCTAGCAAGTAGAAATTTATTGAGCTTAGCTCCCAGGTTTAGCAGGGGCTGATCCACGGTTTGTAACATTTGCTACAACGATCCCCAATTCAAGAAGCACGGCACACGTGTGTTGTGTTGTGTTCGGTATGGTTCGAATTAATATTCATAATAATCAGATTAGTGCCCCCGAACATCATCCATATGGAACATCCGGCAGGGGCCAATCCAACAATGTTAATATAACTTCCATTGGCTGTGACGGTTGTCAACGCTCTGGCAATAATGATAATTCCATCCATTTCATGTTCTGTTTCTCTCTCTGTGTGTGTTTCGATGTTTCGCTAATTCTCTATCTCCCTATCTCATACACACTTTATCTTCATATTCAGTTCTGGGGAGCCAGGGGTTGTAAATACATACAAACTACCTACTAGTCAGGCGAAACAGTCCAGGGATGACATTTATTAGATGGATAGAGTCGCTTGGTTGGTTCATTTACCTCCCACATCAGTCGGGCAGGTGAGGCTGCTTGCAAAGTTTAACCCCAATCACCTGTGCACAATGAATGGCTGCTTGAACCATTGCTGCCAGCTCGTTAAACATATGATACAATTTAGTGGGTAAGTATGTTTTCGTGAATGAGTGATAGTTCCCTGCCTGCGCCCGCCGTTGGTCGCGTGAAAATTAGATCGAGTGGAATAATTATCACTGTTGACTGGGGTGGAATAAATTTGCGAGGAGTTCTCATCTAGAAAGGGCTCCGATTCTCGCGGGTAGAATAAGTTTTATGGTGTACGGAATGAAAAATAAATTTTTGATTTAAATTGTCCTGAATAAAGAATATTCATTATGCCCCTTGACGTAGGGGATAGCATTCAAGTCATCTATGCCGACGATCTATGCCATGTCTTCGATTCGTTACTAAGGATTTTCAGCTAAGTATTCTTTTACTATTATTGTATTCGTTTGCTATCAGATTTCGTTCGGTGATTTTTAGATTTTTATTTAAAAAATGTCCATGACGGTTGTAAAGGGTGATACGGTCAAAATTTGGTCAATATCAACTTGACGTATTTCTTTCAAATTTGCATTTCAAAAAAACCTGGACACCCCTCATTTTGAAGGTGTGTGTGTGTGTGTGTGTGTAGAGGGTTGCTCCTATTTTGATTTTGGAATTCACTCTTCAGTTGTCAAAATGCCGTCCAAGGAAGAAGAGCAGCGTATCAAAATTTTGCTCGCGCATCGTGAAAATCTGTGCTACTCGCACGCAAAGCTGGCAAAATTGCTAAAAGTTGCCAAATCAACCGTTACAAATGTAATTAAAGTGTTTGGGGAACGTTTGTCAACAGCCAGGAAGTCTGGATCGGGGGGAAATCGAAAACCGGAAGCCGCTGAGACGACAAAGAGAGTTGCCGGTAGTTTCAGGTGGAACCCTAACCTCTCTCTCCGAGATGCCGCAAATAAGCTGGGTGTATCGTCTACACCCGTGCATCGCGCCAGAAAACGAGCCGGATTATCGACTTACAAGAAGGTAGTGACTCCAAATCGCGATAATAAACAAAAAACGACGGCCAACGCGCGATCCCGGAGGCTGTACAAGACGATGCTGACAAAGTTTGACTGCGTGGTAATGGACGACGAAACCTACGTCAAAGCCGATTACAAGCAGCTTCCGGGACAGGAGTTTTATACGGCAAAAGGAAGGGGAAAGGTAGCAGATATTTTCCAGCACATGAAACTGTCAAAGTTCGCAAAGAAATATCTGGTTTGGCAAGCCATCTGTACTTGTGGCTTGAAAAGCAGCATTTTCATAGCTTCCGGGACTGTCAACCAAGAAATTTACGTGAAAGAGTGTTTGAATAAACGTCTGCTGCCTTTCCCGAAGGAACACGGTTGTTCCGTACTGTTTTGGCCGGATTTGGCATCTTGCCATTATGGAAAAAAGGCCATGGAGCCCTCCCAACACGCCAGAGCTCCGCCCAATTGAGAAATACTGGGCTATTGTCAAACGGAACCTAAAGAAGACCAAAAAACTGCTAAGGACGAGCAGCAGTTTAAGGCAAACTGGCTTTCTGCGGCGAAGAAGGTGGAAAAGGTGGCTGTACAAAATCTGATGGCAGTGGTTAAGCGTAAAGCCCAGCAATTCGGTTTGGAAAAGCGGAAGCCTTACTGAATATTTTTCCTGAATTTTACACTAATTAAACTTGAAAACGAAATTTAATTTGAATTTTTAAATAAACGATTTCACCGATTTACACGCGTTTTTCCTTGACCAAATTTTGACCGTATCACCCTTTAGTATCAATCGAAGCAGGGATAATTTCAATTTACAAACACTCAGTTTTTTTTGTTAAATATAACATTCGGTGACTGTCGTATGAACATGAAAGACGGCAAAGGGTGGAAAATTCTAGTTTTATTTGTAGGAGAAGATGAGGAGGAGGAGATTTAACTACAGTGTGTCATTTCGCTTTGCAAAAATCAATATCGGGAACTGCTACTATTTGCACAGTTTACACGGCTTGCATTAACTCTGAAAAAATTCCCACAATTGCGTTTGCATTATTTTTCTGGCATTCTATTAGTGAATCAAATGATTATTAGGTTTGAAGAGAATACATTTTGTTCTGGTTTCTTAAGTTACGTTGTGATAGTACCAATCAACCGCATAGCCAATTCTAATGAAAGACTGAAGTTTTATTGATAACATTGCAGCACAATTCGTCAATTTACTTTTATTACAGAGTGCCTAAGAAAAGAAACTGATTGTGCTTTTTGTAGTTGATTTAAAAGAGTTTGGCACATGAATTTCCATAGAGGTGGGTGATAACCGGTGCTTTAAATCTGGGACGTTGAGGCGTATATATATATTTTTTTTTTTGAAGACTTACGTGAGGATTTAAGATTTTCTTTTTTTATGAGGATCAGGAGATCTTTTTTGCCCTAAGCATAAAGAATGCAATGAATGGAAAAGAATTCTTTTAAAAGTCAAACTGTTTTTTTTTTCATTCAGTTTGTAGATTTTCGGGGGTTAAGGTTTTTCAAAGAATGAGATAGGATAAGGAATCAATAGAATTTTTCTTCAATGGATCTGTTTGTTAATTCCAGTATATTCGTTACCAATTATTTTTGCCATTATGAAGACGTTGCAGTAGAAAATATTGCTACATTTAAATAATCATTTTAGAACATTGACTAGATTTTGCGCGAAAATATAACAAAATTGTCCATTATATTTTGAATTAATTTCTATAAAATGTTTTCGCCATCAAAAACCAACTCCTAAAATAACTTTTTCGCTTCTTATAAGTGATGTCGCGTACAACGAAATTGTTTGTTCAATCGAAGAAATATTTCTTTTAAGGTTAATAACATAAATATTGATCCTAACCCTATGCGTGTTGTGATATTTGCTTATATAGGGGAAAGGTTTCCTAAATGGGCCTATCGGGTTAAATGACCCTACGGCTGTTTGACGAAATGGCTGACTAGACAGCTTATCTGACCAATGCATTTTCAGGGTGATACGCTTAGAACATAAGGCAAGAAAGAATTTTATGAATTTACAAACTCAAAAAAATTAAAAAATCATACAAGGTTTTGATACATTTTGATGTAATATTTCGACTTTTAAAAATTATGCGTAAAGAAGTTTAAAACAAAAACTAGGATGGTTTTTGTTTCTTACTCAAATGAACTTAAGAAATTCAACATATTTCAGCTTTTCTGGACGTTTTATAATGATTATATAGTGGAATAATAGAGTGTTTCTGTATGCCCCCATCATGTTTGTAAAATGCCTCCATCCTAAAATAACAGGTTAAATAGAATAAATTAATGATTTTTATCACTGAACCTTCAAATCTAAGCTCCGAATAATATCTTAAGAGAGAATTGAAGATCTAAAAACAGATTTGATAAAGTTTTTCTCATGGATGAACTGCTTTCATAGTATGGCAACCCTAACTTTTGTTTTATTCCATAAAATTATAATATAGATAGATTTTCATAAAACTTCAGCTTTGTCGTACGGAAATTGTTACTTTCTAGCAGTTTCAATGAAATTATACGGAAATATTGCTCAAAAAACAGAAATTTCGTTCAAAACATAAATAGGCGCATTTAGCCCGCACGGTTTGAGGTTCGGCATTTTAGACAACACTTATAATAAAATCATTTTCTTAGAAACAGAAGAAAATTTTAACATAAAAATTACTCCATTGTATAGAAAACAAATGCCTGCACACGTGTATATAGTTTTTGTACACATATTCGATGTGATATTTAATAAAATCAGTGTTCTGCTTAAAAGGCGCATATAGCCCGCTCCTCCCCTATTCCATTACAATCAGAAAACTAGTATGAGGCCAAGATCAGAGAAGCATTAAGAAATTTGTGAAACGGCTTTCATATCAATTCAGCTTCTATAAAACTATGATCCTATCATTTAAGAAAAAGGTATGATATTTTGAAAGATAATATTGCGATAAAATGGCTGATAATTAGATGTGTTAAAAAGTATCATGAAAATCGAAAAAATGTGGTTATACTTAGATTAGGATTATACTTGTACCAGTATTCTATTGAATAAAATCAAACATTCCCTGAATCTCCTTCGGCTTTTGCTTGAAGTTTGAGCAAAATTTGCAACGGAGAACTTTTTTCTTGTTTGCTTAAATTTAAGATAAAATCTTTTGCTGTATTGATTGCTTCGTTTCTAGCTGATCAAATTTGAGCAAAATTTTGCTAATTTCCGGCCTCGAACATTTTGTGTTTACACACTGAGATTTTCATTCAATTTCCAGCAAAAAAATTGCTGGAAAAGCTCGGCGATACAATTTTTTGCTGGAAACCAGCAAGCTGTTGCTGGATTTTACAACATTCGGTCGCGAAACATCGGCAATCGGTTTTTAAATTGATGAACTTTTCAGAAATCGGTCTTGTTTTCAGAAAAATCAGCAATCGAGTTGACTACTGGAGTCTGTTAGTTTTCGCACGCTAAAGCAAGATGAGATTTTAATTTACGAATTTTGGTTAGATTAATCTTTTTTTTTCTTCTCTTTATTCTAGCAACCAGAAATCAAGTCAAAGGTGAGTTTTTATTGGGCAGGTAGATATTCCATAAATGATACTAATTAAAACTCTTTTTTCAGGTAGCGGATGATGAACACTCCCCGAGCCGGTGTTGGAATATTGAAAAAAAGTAATGTTTCTAAGAAAAAAAAATCCGTTATTTAAAATGGAGAAAAATAGTTTTTATTGCTTATCGTATGAACAACCAGTATTCAATACAAAAATTTTAGTTGAAATATAAATATTATACTCAATAAAGCCGGTTGTTTTTAAGAAATAGCTGGTTTCCAGCAAATTGGATTGCGATTTCCAGCAAATAGGATTAGAGTGTCCATTTTCCGGAAATTTTTTCGTTCTCGGGAATCGAGAAATCTAAAGGCCTGTTACTTGGAATTCGCGGGATCCCGGGAAATATTCAAACACATGTAATATATACGCACTTCTTTTGAAATATAGCTTGTCGAATCTTCCATGCATACAAGCCCATAATTTGTTAAAAATAGAATCTTAATAATATTTTTAACGTATTTTTTATCAAATAAATCAAAGTGTTTTTAACAATCATAAATCCAAAACAGTCAAACGAACTATAATATTATCTAAACAAGTCAAATGAAGAATTCATTCATGCAATTATAGGTTAGTAAAAAACATTATCATTTTATGTGTTTGATTTATCCAACTTTTTTTCGTTTTTCTGAACACTTTACATAGTTGCTTTTCATATGGAAAAAAGAACGATGATTTCGTCATTATTAAGTTTTGTAATTTATCTGGCTTTCAAAACCATAGGGAAATAAGAGCAAAAATGCTTCTTCCGAGAAAACACAATTCATCTACCCGTTGTACGATTTTTCATTTACTTTTCGAAGCGTTATGGGTTTTCGTTTAATAAATACGGTATAGGAATACGTATAATCGTCTTAAAAACTACCTTTATAATTTTTCAACTTGCACCAAATGACTGCAAAATATCTACTGCCACAGAAATTGGAATATTCTCAATTATTTTTTTATGAATACCTAAATTTTCAAAAAGAACTATAAGAATGGTTCCGGAGGCTTTTAGGCTTTTCCGCAAAAAAAAATTTCATACATGTCGGGAATTCCCGAGAATCAAACTATGATTCCCGGGAATTTCTGACTGGGAAATCCCGGAATTGACACTCTTATTTGGATTGCTGGAAACTAGCATTACCGGCAATCGAAATTGCTGTAAATTTTACTGGAAAGTCAGCGTGAGGAAAACAAAAAAAAAATGCTGTGTAAATATAAGGTTTAGTATGCAGGGAAGTAGAGATGAATGACATCCAGATGTTAAAATCTTAAAGACCAAATAAATTAAAAGAAAAAAAAATAACATAAAATAAAAAGAAATTATGTTTGCAGTGAAGTGTGAAAATTTTCATTCTCAATTTTTCCTGGGATCCCGAGAAATCTCGAGAAAAGGATCCTCAGATTTTCCGATTCCCGGGAATGCTACAAAAGAGGCCGAGAAATGGAAACTTTAGTTTATTAGTCTCGTTTGGTTTAATAAAAAAAAACAATTGCAAATAAGTATATTAAGCTCGAATATAATCATTCGGAAAGTTGATAAAGTTTTTCCTAAACTTTAAATTAAAATTAAGCGTTTTTCATTTTAAAAATTGTTCTTCATCTATATCTTTAAATGTAAAAATGAATTTATGGCTGTCTGTCTGTTTGTCTGTTCCTTATAGACTCAAAAACTACTGAGCCAATTTACGATAAACTTGGCAGGTGGAAGCTTCTGAGGCCGGAGTAGGTTCCTATAATAGTTTGGGACCCTCCCTCTCACTGGAAGAGGACAGGGGTCTTAAACATAGAAATAACTCGAGAAATGATCATGCAAATGGAAACAAACTTTGCATGAAATTTTATTTCGGTACAAGGAATGTTTCTATGATGTTTTTGTACTCCTCCTCTTTCCAGTGGGAACAAGCTAACAAGCTTTTACATTACTCAAGAACTATTCAAGCAAATGGAACCAAATTTGGCATGGGAAGGTATTTGAATACGAGAAATGATTGTATGATCAACTGAGGCTTCATCTTTTCTTCAGCGGGGGGATAAAAATGGGGAAAGGGGGCTTCCATACAATTTTTTTGCATAACTTGAGAATTAATTGAGCAAATGAAAGCAGCAAATGGAATCAAGTATGGCTTGGAAAGATATTTGAGGACGAGATATGTTTCTACGATTGTTATATATCCTTACGCCTTGCAGTGGGGAAAGGGAAGGAAAGGAAGGGGTTCCATATGATTGTGTTGTAAAGCTTAAAATTTATCAACCTGTGCAATGGGGTTCAATTTGATAAGAGAGGGTTTTTAATACGAAAAAAATTTGTGATTATTAGAGATTTTAGACACTGATTTTTTTCTATGATATACATATATGCTCAATAATGCATGAAATCTGAATTTGCATTCGAAATTTTAATGTTGAATCTGTTTCCAAATCTCAAATCAATTTCTGAACCTTAATTTCAGACCAGAACTATAAATGTGACCCAAGAGAATTTTGTGTCAGAGATTGAAATTTCGAAGTTTTGGGCCGAATTCAAATATAAATTTCGAGCGATGAATCTTCATTTCTGGATCGCCATTTCAAAAATTTAGTATGTTGGATTTCTGAATAAGCATCAAGTTCAAAAACCTTGAACCTGATTATAAAACAAAAACCCTGGATGGTTTTCGCGTTTCGGAAAATGTTAATCAATTTTTGTTCGAAATGCATAATCAAATTTCATGCAAGCTTTTTTTTTTTTCTTATTATCTACTGCTAATGTTACTAAATGATAATCGAAAATCTTAAACTGGATACAGAAACAAAAAAAATGTTTTTTTTTTAATAATAACTGAGATTATATCAACATGTGTGATAATTTTTTTAAAACTGTAGCTAAAATCCCAAACCTGGGATTAGTTTTTGAGCCAAGATTGTCGCTCTTGAATAACCATACGCTGTCTTAAAAATATGATTGAGTATTTTGAGTTTAAAGTGAAGACAAGAATAACTTAGGGGGGATGATTAACCTTTAGTCTTTAGTCTTTAGTCTTTAGTCTTTACTCTTTAGTCTTTAGTCTTTAGTCTTTAGTCTTGAGTCTTTAGTCTTTAGTCTTTAGTCTTTAGTCTTTAGTCTTTAGTCTTTAGTCTTTAGTCTTTAGTCTTTAGTCTTTAGTCTTTAGTCTTTAGTCTTTAGTCTTTAGCCTTTAGTCTTTAGTCTTTAGTCTTTAGTCTTTAGTCTTTAGTCTTTAGTCTTTAGTCTTTAGTCTTTAGTCTTTAGTCTTTAGTCTTTAGTCTTTAGTCTTTAGTCTTTAGTCTTTAGTCTTTAGTCTTTAGTCTTTAGTCTTTAGTCTTTAGTCTTTAGTCTTTAGTCTTTAGTCTTTAGTCTTTAGTCTTTAGTCTTTAGTCTTTAGTCTTTAGTCTTTAGTCTTTAGTCTTTAGTCTTTAGTCTTTAGTCTTTAGTCTTTAGTCTTTAGTCTTTAGTCTTTAGTCTTTAGTCTTTAGTCTTTAGTCTTTAGTCTTTAGTCTTTAGTCTTTAGTCTTTAGTCTTTAGTCTTTAGTCTTTAGTCTTTAGTCTTTAGTCTTTAGTCTTTAGTCTTTAGTCTTTAGTCTTTAGTCTTTAGTCTTTAGTCTTTAGTCTTTAGTCTTTAGTCTTTAGTCTTTATTAGTCTTTAGTCTTTAGTCTTTAGTCTTTAGTCTTTAGTCTTTAGTCTTTAGTCTTTAGTCTTTAGTCTTTAGTCTTTAGTCTTTAGTCTTTAGTCTTGAGTCTTTAGTCTTTAGCAGTCTGCTGCGTGCCTCGGTCGCGTTCGGATCGTTTTTTTTGTCTTACTTGCGCGCTGCTGTAATTTTATTGTTGTTGTTCTCAAGTGTTTAATGTTGAGTGATAAGTGAATATGTACGGGAGTTTATCTGTGCTAGAAGTGAATAAAATGCTGCATAGGAATTAATGGCCAGGCAAACTTCAAATTCGTGCTCCTGAAAAATTTCTCGAAATCTAAGTTAAGCAAATGCAAACCTCGCGGGAAACTATTTTGTTTGGGTCTTAACTAATGGAGTGCTTGCCAATGGAATGGGAAGAAAAGTGCATAGAATTCATTCGATTGGTGATTTTGTGAATAAACCTAGTGAAATCGGGGTTCTTTAATTGTTTTGCATAAAAATAATTATGTTGCGGTATAAAAACATCGCTTTGGATCATGTCCGAACATGCCAACGGAATCGAAGCAGGCGAGCCAACACCATTCATCAATGATGATGATGATTCATCATTGCGAGAGCAGAAAACCCGGTGAGCCAATTCCAATCTTCCACTAACACCTCTCTTCTCTCTATCTAATCTCTCTTGTGTTCGAGCTACCTAGTTATCTTTTCTCCTCAATGTTCAAAAACCGATCCAAGTATGCTTAGGCTGATTTAATGTATAAGCTTTCAAAATAAGGTTGTCATGCTGTGGCGGCAAGCGTCGCTTTGCGTTCTGCGTTCCAATAAGGAAGCGAGCGACGCATTGGTATGTCATACTGGCGTGCTATGGCGCTTTAAATTTCACTATGAATCATAACTTTTCTACATTTGCTAATGCTTGGAATACTAACTCTTTTTCTGGAGCCATTAAGACCTCATCAGATCATGATCCGGCTTGCGAAAATGCCGAAATTTCAACCGACAAAATTGCTGGTAATTTTTGCGGGAGTAAAAATGCATTGGAATTTAATCACCGATTAAGATATTCTCTAGTTTGTTGTCATAAATTTGGACGATTCTTCGAACTATTATGGTTAAACCCCGAAATCACCGCTTCAAAACGAGAAAAGACAATATTCCCATTGGATTTCTCACAAAACACCCTGGCATCAGCTTTGTCGCGCTTTCCAATGCGCTCAGTATGACAGGTCTGAGCTTTTTCCGTGGAGATCAAATGATAGCAGGTTAGTCGCGTGAACACAACGCAAATGAACGCGCTGCTTGTCGACTCAGTATAACAGCACCCCAAGATCAAAACGTAAATGTTAGCTTTATTTTTCTTTTACTTTTCGTACAATTGAAACTGTTTTCTATTTTGTAATTCATGATCTAAAATATGATTTCAGCGTTCAAAGAAAAAAAAATCATTAAAAATATGTCATGATTTTCAGCACCCGGGATTCAACATCATCAATATTCCACTCATACATTTATAATCGATTTTTAGGTGATAATTCTATTATGTTTTCAGAACGTCATCAGCGATTATTAATTTTGAAACTATTTACAATAACCTTTCATGAAGACTTCTTTGATTGAACTAGCTTTTCTGTTTAATTCATTGTTTATCTACATTACAGTCAAAATTATATTTTATTGTTCGCATACGAGATGTTGTAAAGACTTTTCTCATTAGCTATTTATCAAGAACGGGCAGTAGTTGAAATGCGAGGACGCTGAATAATTTATACAATTATTTTTTGTTATTTCCTATTATATATTTTTTTTTTATTTTAGATGCTCAATTTTCTGTTGAATTTTTAACATGGAAGCGTTGATTTTTTCACAGAAATTTAAATCTTATTTCAAGATTCCATCCAGGGCATCATTGCTTTATTCAGACATTGCCTGATATCAGATTGCCATCCATCTTTTATACTTTATACACTTTTTTTTTTTAACCATAAATCCTCATGTTGTCTTTCTCAGCCTTAATCTAGTGTGAGATATGAACTAAATTTAATTTTATTTTCATTCCAGTTAACATTTTGCACATTTGTTAAAAAAAAACATATTATATTTATTGTTTAAAGTTCTATAGTAAATATTCTATTATTATTTTTTATAATCATTTTCCCTTTAATGGAATATATTTGAAAGTATTTATTTCATAGTTTATCCATATTAGTGTTTTTCTATTAAAAACAACATGTTACTGAATCCTTTCATCTAGCATCAGAATCATCAATTTTCGCGACCGATTTGCATCATATTTCTAAATATTTGTAATTCCTTAACTGATTTGATTTTAACCGTTATGATCGTTACTACAATTTTGTCATCCTATTAATCGTGAAAAATTTTAGCGGATCCATCAAGAAATGAAAGAAAATCTTAGCAAAGTAAGGCTGGAACAAATATCAATCTCTTCTTTTGTCATCCCCCCCATCGAAATTTTCAAAAAATCTAAAGGAGGAATAAATAAAGTTTGAGGTAATTTATGTAAATTTAGTTAAAAAGTTTCAATATCTGAAAGATTACAAGATCATAAACCACATTTAAAAAGATGGGAGTTATTTCTCTTTTTGTTTTCTTGATTTGATTGAATTATTTGATAAAAAATTACTTGATTTATAGATTTTGTTAAACGGTATATTATGAAATTTTATTGCATATAAGCTTCCGTGCAATTTATTCTAATTTATTTGTTTTTCGCATTACTTTTTATTATGCCCCCCACTCGCGATGTTCCAACTCCGAATGACTAAAGAAGGATTTTAAATTTGTTCCGGCCTAAATAAATAAGTAATTTGTCTTACTAATGATTTGTTATTTTACAGGATGATCAACACCAATTTGTTCAAAATATTTATTCATCTAATTATCCACTAATCCTTGAATCATATCCTCATTATCGCTGTCTTTATGTTCGTACTTCGACTTTCGCCGTAATATTTTCTTTTTTTCTTCTATTTATTTATTTATACCCTACAATTTTGAAGTTTTTTCAGGAATGTTTAGTCAATATCATGTTCTATTTGATATGAATTGCAGCTTATCCATGGGGCCGATGCAAAGATTCAAAAATATCGTAATCAATCTACTGTCCAATCAATTTTCAAATATTTATGATCATAACGATAGTAATTTTTTTAAACAGCTTACTCATATGGAAGTGTTGTATCCATTTTAGTCATGAGTTATAAAATATTCATTTCCGATATTTTAAAAAACCTGCTTATTAATAACGTTTTAGTTTTCAGAGAACATCACATGCCACTAAACTGAATTTAAAGTTTCAGCTGATCTTATACCTTCTACAGTAAACGCACTGAACTCTATTATACCTTTTGTATTTTTTCGCACTTATATCACACTATAGTTTACATATAAAATAACAACTTCCATAAATAATTGATAACAGCTTTTTTCTTAAACTGTTTAATATTAAAAAACGTTTTTGTTAGTATTCTCAAACATTAAAAGAACTATTAGATATATCAAATCGCCATATAAAGACCCTGCATTTTGAACAATATTTACTAAATTTTACACCAATGCGCGTGGTTGATTATTTCTTGATCTTCAACCCCCCTTCAGTCTTCACAGTCTAGCATAAATTCAAGTGGGCCGAGTGAGGATTTAGAGTTTCAGCATGTTGAACTGAATATTTTGGTAATATATAATTACATTATCTTGCAGATTACCGGTCGACATCGCTGCTAAATGTTAGAAACAATACTTTTTGTTTTATTTAATTTGATTTATAATCCTGTTTACTTCCAGCATCATGAAAGTCGCAATTCAAAATCGGTTCAATCATATTATATTATATTATATCATACTATATCGTATTATATTGTACTGTATTAGATCGGATTGCATTATATTTTGTTATATTGTATTATTTTATATTTTATACATATTATACTGTATCATATTATATACTTTTATATTTTATCTACATTATATTATTTTTCAACAACAAGGGCAGGGGCATCTGGGTATCCTCGTTTTACAAAAAGATCGGGTTACCGTGTATGCTAGTACCGTATTGAATACTAGACGTTCCTCAATTTATGTCAAGGGAATTTGGCATGGTTGAGAAAAATAAAGTATTTGATTACTTTTTGTAAAATAAGGACGCACTCTTTTTTCGGAAGCCTTGGCGGCGGGATTATAATTTGCATGCTATCGTGGTTAGTCAACAATATGGTTATAGCTTCTCGAGACTTTTCCCTTTTTCACCCTGGATACCGTTAGTGCCTCTGCTTACGATTCCATTCCTTTAGAAGTCTCATTGAGTGGTTATGATTGTGTTGTGTGGTAGCCAAGATGGATGTGTGGGTTATTTTTTTTGCCACAACCGCGGCGCTGCCGTAAACCCAAGGTGGATATAATACATACATACATACATACATAGTCTTTAGTCTTTAGTCTTTAGTCTTTAGTCTTTAGTCTTTAGTCTTTAGTCTTTAGTCTTTAGTCTTTAGTCTTTAGTCTTTAGTCTTTAGTCTTTAGTCTTTAGTCTTTAGTCTTTAGTCTTTAGTCTTTGGCCTTTAGTCTTTAGTCTTTAGTCTCTAGTCTTTAGTCTTTAGTCTTTAGTCTTTAGTCTTTAGTCTTTAGTCTTTAGTCTTTAGTCTTTAGTCTTTAGTCTTTAGTCTTTAGTCTTTAGTCTTTAGTCTTTAGTCTTTAGTCTTTAGTCTTTAGTCTTTAGTCTTTAGTCTTTAGTCTTTAGTCTTTAGTCTTTAGTCTTTAGTCTTTAGTCTTTAGTCTTTAGTCTTTAGTCTTTAGTCTTTAGTCTTTAGTCTTTAGTCTTTAGTCTTTAGTCTTTAGTCTTTAGTCTTTAGTCTTTAGTCTTTAGTCTTTAGTCTTTAGTCTTTAGTCTTTAGTCTTTAGTCTTTAGTCTTTAGTCTTTAGTCTTTAGTCTTTAGTCTTTAGTCTTTAGTCTTTAGTCTTTAGTCTTTAGTCTTTAGCCTTTAGTCTTTAGTCTTTAGTCTTTAGTCTTTAGTCTTTAGTCTTTAGTCTTTAGTCTTTAGTCTTTAGTCTTTAGTCTTTAGTCTTTAGTCTTTAGTCTTTAGTCTTTAGTCTTTAGTCTTTAGTCTTTAGTCTTTAGTCTTTAGTCTTTAGTCTTTAGTCTTTAGTCTTTAGTCTTTAGTCTTTAGTCTTTAGTCTTTAGTCTTTAGTCTTTAGTCTTTAGTCTTTAGTCTTTAGTCTTTAGTCTTTAGTCTTTAGTCTTTAGTCTTTAGTCTTTAGTCTTTAGTCTTTAGTCTTTAGTCTTTAGTCTTTAGTCTTTAGTCTTTAGTCTTTAGTCTTTAGTCTTTAGTCTTTAGTCTTTAGTCTTTAGTCTTTAGTCTTTAGTCTTTA
Organism: Uranotaenia lowii; assembly: GCF_029784155.1. NCBI lineage: Eukaryota > Metazoa > Arthropoda > Insecta > Diptera > Culicidae > Uranotaenia > Uranotaenia lowii. The sequence continues at coordinate 314,090,466 of NC_073693.1, forward strand.
GTCTTTAGTCTTTAGTCTTTAGTCTTTAGTCTTTAGTCTTTAGTCTTTAGTCTTTAGTCTTTAGTCTTTAGTCTTTAGTCTTTAGTCTTTAGTCTTTAGTCTTTAGTCTTTAGTCTTTAGTCTTTAGTCTTTAGTCTTTAGTCTTTAGTCTTTAGTAGAGATGTACCGAATATTCGGTCGGCCGAATATTCGGCGCCGAATACCGCCGAAAAACCGTTAAGCCGAATATTCGGCTCACCGAATAGTTAAGCTAAGTATTCGGCCGAATAGGCCGAATATCTACTACAGACTTGTAAATTTTTCAATTTTTTTGGATAATTTATAAAATATCCAAATGTTATGTTGTAAAGGCCACACAATCATTGAAAACTTATGGTTTCAACAATTGTTTACGAGGAAAAATGACATTAAAGGGTTAAATTCCTATAAAAAAAAGGAAAAACATGGTTTCAGTAAAACATCTAAGGTGTATCCGCGTATCTTTCACTGAAAACCGTGCAGGAGAATGCTGAACGGCTTCGTTTTATACATTCATTATGGTTTATTACAGATTTTCTGGATATATTCCGGCTTGCCCATAAATCCAGTAAAGAGATTTCAGATTATTCAAATCTAGCCATTTCCGAGTTTTGCTCGGGTTTATTCAGATTATTTGCTTAATCAAATAAAACTCAAATTCCTTTTTAAAAATTTTTAAATTTTGTGTTCAATAATGATTTTTCAAAAATTTCAAAATGTATGGGAGAGTGGGGAATCATGGGCCACTTTTTTTTGTTGTTCCATTACTTCTTTATTATAAAAGATAAAATAAAAATAAAAAATTGTATGGTTTTCTACATTTTCAAGGTATCATAAGGTATTTTTTTAAATTTTTTAATAAGTTATTTTTCTCAAATTCTGACTGTTTGAAAAAAAGCAATATTTTTATGGATTTTGAAAAATGGTGGGGAATCGTGGGCCACCAAATCCAAATTGACCAAATAACATGCTAAGTTTATGAGTTGACCCAAAACTGTGATTTCCTAATTCATTTCGAGGTTATGTATTGGCTTTTCGGTCTTATCAGGTCAATTATAACACTTTTTATATGTGCTTCATCCAACGTTTCGAATTATATTAATTCTTTATCAAGGAATCGGACATTCGTGTTATTGTCCAAAGCAGATGCACTCCTACAGCGTTCATCAATCGTCGGGATTCTGGGTGGACACCCAGAATCCCGACGATTGATGAACGCTATAGGAGTGCATCTGCTTTGGACAATAACACGAATGTCCGATTCCTTGATAAAGAATTAATATAATTCGAAACGTTGGATGAAGCACATATAAAAAGTGTTATAATTGACCTGATAAGACCGAAAAGCCAATACATAACCTCAAAATTATTCCCGGTCGAACAACAAACTAATTCATTTCGTTATTTAAAAGCAATTTCAGATGATGAAATAAAAAAGAGAGCTGTGTATGATCGCATAGATTCCAAAACCTGGCTTGCGAACGTTTTTGCAAAATTTCTTATATAGGATGGACAAAATATTTTTCATAACTCTTCATTTGGCGTAAGAAAACTTTGCAGATAGGAAAAACGTATTTTAAGTTCTGAATGTGTATAAAAACGTAAAAATATAGGTGATTCAAAATGTGTGGCCCACGATTCCCCACAAGCTATGATTTGCAAATTGGTTGCGTTTGTGTGACTTATTGATGTTTCATCAAAAATTCCTTTTCCACGTGAAAGATCATGACAAAACTAAGATCATAAGCGTATGAGCATATTTTTGTTATGCACTTTAGGTTCCCCATCGATGAAATTAGCGGGTGTTTTTTAATTATGTAAGTAAATTTTTCTAACTTTTTTTAGCTTGATAAATAAAAGAAGCATATGATGCGTATTTCAGTAAACAACATATAGAAATACATGCTCACGCAAAGCGACGACGATGACAGTTGGTTTGAGATTTTTATCTAAACACATATCTGAGATATTAAAAGTGGCCCACGTTTCCCCATGGCCCACGATACCCCACTCTCCCTTACATAAATTTTGCCCATTTTAATTTTTTTTTTCAAAAATCTTTCTGATTGCCTGACGGTGTGGATACGTGTGGTTGAAAGTATGTTAAAGTTCATCTATTTTTACAACAACTATTTTGAAGATATCGTGCTCAAATTCGACCTTCATCTGCTTCAATATCAGAGAAGCAATTTCAAAAAGCTTGAGTTCTGTTTCGACACGTTTTATCCCAGATTTCACAGGAACGCAATTTTTTTGCTGATTAACGCCATAGAAGCGACGAGTCTGATGTCGTTATTGGGGACATTTTAAAAATCTGAAAGTCCCCTGCTTAAAAAATATCGCGTAATGAATCATCCGATAATATCATCTGGTTGAAAATTAAATTGGGGTATTAATATGGAAGAAATAGAAAGCATTGAAATAATCGCTTAAGTTTTTTTTTTATTAATTCCTCAATAGAATATTCGACCGAATATTCGGCCGGTCTTCCGAAGAAATTTTTTCTATTAATTTACCCGAAAAAATAGAAAAATTGTAATTATTTGTTAAAGTGAAGTGCCTTTTACTAATCTCAAGTTAAGGAAAATATATAAGGTAAAATTTCTCCGAAAAAACTGTGTTTTGCAAGTTACGGACCTGAGCTGGTGCTTGGCCCACCGGACCGATATTGGGTTATTTGAAATCGAGACACGGAAAGGATCCAGATTCAGCTAAGTGTTTTTCCTTGTTTTCTCTAGATTGTTTTTAAGTTGTTGATTTAACAAGTGTTTTTCTGCACACTTCATAATTGAATCTAAGTTTTCAGAACTTTGACGGTGATTTCTCAGTACAGTTTAAATATTCCCGTAAACATTTCCACGGAATTATTTCAACGGCATGTATTTTAAAAACTTGTACACAAGGCTATTAAAAAAGCAGCAAACATTAAGGTTATTTTTTGCCGAAAACCAATAAAGTTATGCAAACATATTTTTTGATAAGCTAAGATTTTTTTTTTCGGAATGGTAACCAGCTCGGTTACGGTTGCTGTGAATATGAAATGAAAATACGTTGTTAATATTTTAATAATTTATTATTACCAGTTTGATGCAATTTATAACGGTTTTTTCTAATAAAACGAATGGTGTCAGAAGAACGTACATAGTTCTGGAAACTTAATTATACCGGTCTTTACTACTGCTCGGATTTTTCTTAATACAAGTTTACACTAGAATCAAAATCAAAATAAAAGAGAATTACGAATTAGTCTGTATTCAATCATTAAATATTAGATAAGGCATAGATTGGAATGCATCAATAAATTTTGGAAAAATTCTGGCAAATTCACAATACATATTTATTACAAAATTAAACAATATCGATTATGTTTTCATTATTTCTTATCATGTAATCATTGTTCATTATTAGAAAATCTGAAAGAAAAGTTTAAAGTATTTCAATTTAGGTAATTTTTATTGAATGATAATGAATCAATATCTCTAATAGGGGAAATAGTGTGCTTATGTTTAAATATGAAACTTTCAAAGTATTTAAACTTTAGTACTTTTTATGGGCATCTTTAAATTCTTGTCGATATTTTTTTACATTTGTATGTTAAGGTATCAGAATGGGGGTAGGCTTAATAGCGGCACGTTATCCAAACATACGGGAAAATTGTGCCTAGCCTTTTTTATCCAAGATTTCATCATTTACCTGAGAAACCTGAAAAACCTATAAAAGGAAGAAATAAATTCAATCTATTTAAGATGGCATAAAGCCTTTCCACTAGAGATTATTAGCATTAAAGCTCTTTTCTACATTCGGTAAGGAATGATAGAATGTTTTTTAAGTTTAATTTCTTAAACTCAGATTCGCTTAAAGCGTAAGATCCCAGAGTACGAAAACGTAGTCTGGCAAATGAGGGACAGTTACATATAAGATGGAAGGGATCTTCCAAATCTGATTCACAACTACCACATACTGGAGATTCAGCACGCTGAATGTTGTGCATGTGATAGTTGAGTTTACAATGACCGGAGAGTGCTCTGATCAAGATGCTGCAATGAAATTTATTTAAAGTTAATAAGTAACTCGATATGATTGGAGATGGTTTTTCTAAAAATAATTTAGTTTGACGACAAGTGTCCAACTCTTCCCAGTATCGTTCATGCTGGTTAGAGGACCAAGTTGGAATTTGGTTTCTTAACCAACATGGTGATATTGGGACAGCCGGCTCTGGTCCGTAAAATTCCTTTTCCGACCCAGCTCTAGCGAGTTCGTCGGCGCATTCGTTTCCAAAAATTCCCTTATGTCCGGGTACCCATAGAAGGTTTAATCCATTGCCTTCAGCAAGTTCTTCGATTGCTTTCCGGCATGCGATTACCAGTTTTGATCTAGAACTGGAAGCACTGAGTGATTTGATAGCTGCTTGGCTATCTGAACAGAAATAAATTGTTCTGAACATAATCTTCTTTTGAAGTGCAATTTGCACTCCATACATAATAGCATATAGCTCAGCCTGAAAGACTGTACAATATTTTCCTAGAGGTTGAGCATATTCTATGTTCAACTCGTGACAGTAAATTCCTGCACCTGCGCGGCCGTTTGATAATGAACCGTCAGTATAGAATACAATATGAGAGGACATTTGGTCCTCTACGAAACCTGATAACCATTCTTGAGGAGAAGGAAATTTGACTTTAAACCCTATGTAGGGAAAACTACTCGAGAGTGTTAAATCGTTTGGCGCTAGATTAAACTTGTTTAATCTAACTAATTCAGGCCACACATTTGTATGACTCGATTATCTTTCGATATTTCCTGACAGCCAGAGACCAACTGCCTGTAGACGAAAAGCACATGAGAAGGCTTCCTGTTTTAGGAACAAGTGTAGAGGTTTGATAGAAAACAGAGCCTCTAGTGCTGCAGTAGGAGTTGTAGTGAACGATCCGGACATCCCCAAAAGACACATTCTTTGAAGGTGATTTAGTTTAGTCCGAACTGTTGCAACTTCTCCTTTTTGCCACCACACTAGACACCCATAGGCCAGAATTGGTCTTACTATTGTGGAGTAAATCCAGTGAATATGTTTAGGTTTGAGTCCCCAGTTTTTTCCGATTGCACGTCGACATTGGCCGAAGGCCATGCATGCTTTTTTGATTCTGAATTCGATGTGATCAGACCAGTTTAATTTGGAGTCAAGAATGACACCCAAATATTTAACTTGATTAGACACGGTGATTTCGGAACCATAAAACAGCAGAGGGCGCACCCCGCGGGTGATACGTTTTTTAGTAAATAAAACAATGTTAGTTTTTAGAGGATTAACTGAAAGTTCTACATGAGAACACCATCGTTCAACAGAGCGCAGAGCTTGTTGCATTATATAAAATAATGTGCTTATGCACAAACCTCTTACCAGCAGAAGATAATCATCTGCGAATCCATAGGTTGGTATTCCACGGTCATTGAGTTTTCTCAACAAACCGTCTGCAACTAGGTTCCATAAAAGAGGTGATAGTACACCTCCCTGTGGGCAACCACGTGTGCTAACTTTTGTTATTGAAGCCTGTCTTAAAGACGAATGAAGATTCCTGTTACTTAGCATTGCGCTAATCCAGTTAGTTATAACACTAGGCACTCCATGAAGTAGTGCCGCATCCATTATTGATGTAAACGAGACATTATCAAATGCTCCTTCTATGTCTAGAAATGCTCCTAGACATGATTCTTTCTGTGAAAAACTATTTTCAATATTATGTACTACGTTGTGCAGAAGAGTTAATGTTGATTTTCCTGTTTGGTATGCATGTTGTGTCGCATTAAGCGGATGTTGGACAAGGCATTCTTGCCTGATATGATGATTAATTAAACGTTCAAGTGCTTTTAATAGAAATGAACTTAGACTAATAGGACGAAAGCTTTTGGCTTCGTCGTATGATGATCGTCCCCCTTTAGGGATGAATTTCACGGCTATCTGCCGCCAAAGTTTAGGAATATATCCATGAGCAAAACTGCTAATCATTATTTTTCTTAATATGTGTTTGAAATGATCGAAACCTTTTTGAAGCAAAACTGGAAATAAACCGTCACTTCCAGGAGATTTGTATTGAGCAAAACCATCGATTGCCCATTTGATCGATTCTGTAGTAACTATTTTCCGAGCAAAATGCAAGGAATCTAGACTTCCAGAAAAGAACTCAGACTCTATCGATGAATCTTGATCAACACATCCTGGAAAGTGAGTATTGAATGAATCAATATCTCTAATAGGGGAAATAGTGCGCTTATGTTTAACTAATGAAACTTTCAAAGTATTTAAATTTTAGTACTTTTTATGGGCATCTTTAAATTCTTGTCGATATTTTTTCCCATTTGTATGTTACCACCACACAAAATAGTAGTGAAAAGAATTGTTCTTTTTTTATGATTGTTTTATTTATCATATGTTTACGTTTTAATTTAGCTTTTCTAGTCACATCGTTACACTGTAAAAAAACTGATACATGTATGAAAATGTTTAAGCATAGCGTAAACTTGTATTTATAACAAACTCTACTAAACCTGGGGCATATATTGATGGAGCATTGAAGAATATAAATATTTTTTTTTCTTCTTTCGTATCATTTATTAATTAACTTGAGCTATGATGATGAACTACAAAATCTACTTATTTTATGTTGAATGTCAATCTTTTCTTCAAAGTTGATTGATTGATATTTTGATAATTGATACTTGATACAGAGATATAAGTTTGTTATTATATTTGAGGACAGTTAGATTGATTAACTTTTTCATTTTTTTTTGCAATATGAATATTTTTGCAAGCGAATTGGATTTAAGAATTGGATTTTACAATTTTGGATTTAAGAATAGGACAGTAGGATATTTAAAAAAAAGATCACACTAGTCAAAAGTGTTTCCCGACCCCCGACCATATCCTTTAACCCAACCCTCCAAATCAAAATTGCGTTGCTAGGATGCAGAGGTGACCTCGGTCCTAAAGCACAAGATTGTTCTTTCATCCCTTCTCTTTTTTCCAAACTATCTATTGACTACTAGGACGTGGCCGGCGCCGTTATTGATGTGTAAAGAGAGAGCATCAGTTTTGTTCACTGTGAATGTGTTGCCAATCCCAGGCTGAACAAAACTGATGGCCTCGGTCAATCACGGAGTAGCAACCATTGGCGATGTGGAACACGTTCTACTGAGCCACACCTGCGATTTTGGAATCCTAAATGCATTGAATTTGATACAACTGTCATGATGATAAAATAAAACTTGAATAAAAATACTAAATAAATCGAACGAAATTGATCTACTATGATCTATTACTTACAACTATGAAAAAGCATTTCGGGTTCAATTATTTAAGGTGGATGTGAGTAGTCAATCAAGCTAAGCTAAGCTAAGCTAATAGAATATTCGTTTGGCCGAATAGTTGAAAAGGTCAATATTCGGTATTCGGCCGTTCGCCGAATACCACTATTCGGTACATCTCTAGTCTTTAGTCTTTAGTCTTTAGTCTTTAGTCTTTAGTCTTTAGTCTTTAGTCTTTAGTCTTTAGTCTTTAGTCTTTAGTCTTTAGTCTTTAGTCTTTAGTCTTTAGTCTTTAGTCTTTAGTCTTTAGTCTTTAGTCTTTAGTCTTTAGTCTTTAGTCTTTAGTCTTTAGTCTTTAGTCTTTAGTCTTTAGTCTTTAGTCTTTAGTCTTTAGTCTTTAGTCTTTAGTCTTTAGTCTTTAGTCTTTAGTCTTTAGTCTTTAGTCTTTAGTCTTTAGTCTTTAGTCTTTAGTCTTTAGTCTTTAGTCTTTAGTCTTTAGTCTTTAGTCTTTAGTCTTTAGTCTTTAGTCTTTAGTCTTTAGTCTTTAGTCTTTAGTCTTTAGTCTTTAGTCTTTAGTCTTTAGTCTTTAGTCTTTAGTCTTTAGTCTTTAGTCTTTAGTCTTTAGTCTTTAGTCTTTAGTCTTTAGTCTTTAGTCTTTAGTCTTCAGTCTTTAGTCTTTAGTCTTTAGTCTTTAGTCTTTAGTCTTTAGTCTTTAGTCTTTAGTCTTTAGTCTTTAGTCTTTAGTCTTTAGTCTTTAGTCTTTAGTCTTTAGTCTTTAGTCTTTAGTCTTTAGTCTTTAGTCTTTAGTCTTTAGTCTTTAGTCTTTAGTCTTTAGTCTTTAGTCTTTAGTCTTTAGTCTTTAGTCTTTAGTCTTTAGTCTTTAGTCTTTAGTCTTTAGTCTTTAGTCTTTAGTCTTTAGTCTTTAGTCTTTAGTCTTTAGTCTTTAGTCTTTAGTCTTTAGTCTTTAGTCTTTAGTCTTTAGTCTTTAGTCTTTAGTCTTTAGTCTTTAGTCTTTAGTCTTTAGTCTTTAGTCTTTAGTCTTTAGTCTTTAGTCTTTAGTCTTTAGTCTTTAGTCTTTAGTCTTTAGTCTTTAGTCTTTAGTCTTTAGTCTTTAGTCTTTAGTCTTTAGTCTTTAGTCTTTAGTCTTTAGTCTTTAGTCTTTAGTCTTTAGTCTTTAGTCTTTAGTCTTTAGTCTTTAGTCTTTAGTCTTTAGTCTTTAGTCTTTAGTCTTTAGTCTTTAGTCTTTAGTCTTTAGTCTTTAGTCTTTAGTCTTTAGTCTTTAGTCTTTAGTCTTTAGTCTTCAGTCTTTAGTCTTTAGTCTTTAGTCTTTAGTCTTTAGTCTTTAGTCTTTAGTCTTTAGTCTTTAGTCTTTAGTCTTTAGTCTTTAGTCTTTAGTCTTTAGTCTTTAGTCTTTAGTCTTTAGTCTTTAGTCTTTAGTCTTTAGTCTTTAGTCTTTAGTCTTTAGTCTTTAGTCTTTAGTCTTTAGTCTTTAGTCTTTAGTCTTTAGTCTTTAGTCTTTAGTCTTTAGTCTTTAGTCTTTAGTCTTTAGTCTTTAGTCTTTAGTCTTTAGTCTTTAGTCTTTAGTCTTTAGTCTTTAGTCTTTAGTCTTTAGTCTTTAGTCTTTAGTCTTTAGTCTTTAGTCTTTAGTCTTTAGTCTTTAGTCTTTAGTCTTTAGTCTTTAGTCTTTAGTCTTTAGTCTTTAGTCTTTAGTCTTTAGTCTTTAGTCTTTAGTCTTTAGTCTTTAGTCTTTAGTCTTTAGTCTTTAGTCTTTAGTCTTTAGTCTTTAGTCTTTAGTCTTTAGTCTTTAGTCTTTAGTCTTTAGTCTTTAGTCTTTAGTCTTTAGTCTTTAGTCTTTAGTCTTTAGTCTTTAGTCTTTAGTCTTTAGTCTTTAGTCTTTAGTCTTTAGTCTTTAGTCTTTAGTCTTTAGTCTTTAGTCTTTAGTCTTTAGTCTTTAGTCTTTAGTCTTTAGTCTTTAGTCTTTAGTCTTTAGTCTTTAGTCTTTAGTCTTTAGTCTTTAGTCTTTAGTCTTTAGTCTTTAGTCTTTAGTCTTTAGTCTTTAGTCTTTAGTCTTTAGTCTTTAGTCTTTAGTCTTTAGTCTTTAGTCTTTAGTCTTTAGTCTTTAGTCTTTAGTCTTTAGTCTTTAGTCTTTAGTCTTTAGTCTTTAGTCTTTAGTCTTTAGTCTTTAGTCTTTAGTCTTTAGTCTTTAGTCTTTAGTCTTTAGTCTTTAGTCTTTAGTCTTTAGTCTTTAGTCTTTAGTCTTTAGTCTATATTCCAGCTATTCTAGATCGAAAAGTTGAAAAAATCTCGAATTTGAAAGGTGATATTTTCAATGTAGATTGTATGCTAGTTTGTTAAATTTAGGGTTTTGCTCAATGTGTTCCAATTTATTGAAACTTTGATTTTTTTTTATTATTCCCCCTCGTGATATTTCTACTCCCAGTAACAAAAGAAGGATATCGAATTTGTTCCAGCCTAATTAAAAAATAACCAGTTATTCTCAGAACGCCACCGATCGCTTAAATAACTGACAGCGCCAGTAATTTTTTCAAAATTTCATTTAAATTACCCTCAAATGGCTCCGGGGAGGGCAGTTCATCGAACCGAACGTCGATGTTGACCGGGCCAAACACCCGGGGTCACTCCAGGCAGCCCATCATTTTGGTGGTGTCATCCGGACGAAGGCGAATCCGTATGGCGGAGCCATAAATTTTCACATTTCCGCCGAGTGCTGCTGCTGGTTTAAGTTTCGTCTCTTTACGGTTACGATTTGTTTATCGACAGCGATAATTTATGGCGTTTCGGTTGGGCTTTCGTGGCCCTCGGAGTCTAGAAAGCTTTTTTTGCTCTTTCTCTCGTGCCCATTATTGCTTTAAGGATGATCACTTCGGGATGATATTTTTCCATTTCCTGAGGTAAAATGTGCGAGCTCGTATTTTTCCACACTTTACGTTTCCCGCGCCATGGCACAAGGCCGCTTTTCATAATTTTCCACTTCGTTAATTCTTTTTACAGGCTCACCGCATTTGGCTTCTGGTTTTTTCATTCCTATTCGCAACTCGCAGCTGCCTGCATTGGGCTAATGATTGTGATTTGTTTTTCTGCTCAGCGGGATTTCCTTGTACCTTTTTTTTTTTGTTCCTGCTCAACTTCCCGCTAGAATGGTGGCCATTTGGTTCTGGATGAAAGCATGCTTGAGAGAGTTTGTTTTTGCTACATTTTCGGCTCAGTGCCTGTCGTCGTCGTGAGATCAGGCACTTTCTGACAGTCCGCTTGAATTGTGACCCTTGAAAATTATTGTGCTCCTTGAGAGTCTGATTTTTGTTTTAAGTAGCTGCTTTATTTTGTCCAAATTATTGCTAAAGTTTATTACATTTGCAATTTCCGTCATATGCGAGTCATTGAAAGGAACTTCCCAAAAAGGATCCAATGCCATCGTTCGACAAATAAATAAATGCAAATCACTCAAGAAGTTTTTCGTGGGTTCTATAGAGCAACATAAACAGAATCAGTAAATATGTATAGTAATCATTCAGGACAGAGATTTCCAAATCAGACCCGACAAACTTCGAAGGCAATAACTCTAATTTGCCTCCACCGAATTTTGCGGACATCCAAACAAACAGAGAATCGTTCCTATCCCCACTTTTGGATTGAATCATAGGGCGAACATTGGAAGATAAAACTTTCCAAACTTTGTCCTGAACCAACGTGGGAACTAACCTTTTAACATACACACCCCAACAACCCACCTAAATTGCCAAATACAAGAGTCTCTCAATTAAATCATCTCAGAACCCAGAAACCCGAACTTGTTACTCAATCCACACCCGGACCTCTTCCGGGAAACCCAACAACCCAAATGTGTATACTCACTTAAACAGATGAATGCAAATGAAATTTGCAAACCGGACGACACCAACCTCGGCACTGACCCAAAGCATCCCCATCAGAGTAAGGGTGTGGGGGTGGGCTCCTCCGAATTTGGAGATCGGGTGGGTAGGACAGTTATTTTTCCAGCGAGTCCGAGAGTCAACAAAGGACTACACCAATTAGAAATGCAAATTTCAAAACTAACACATGTTATCAAACTGGGGCGCTCTCCGACTCGGTTGCTTGCCACGGAGAGGGACTGTCTAATAAATCAGTTTTTTCTCCTGGATTTACTGATATCAAAATGAACACGAGCAGTGGACCAAAGGACCCTTTGAAAAATTATTTAATAATTTTTATAAAGAAGCAGGTTGCATTGTTAGAATTGAACTTATTTTATATACTCCTAACATCGCACCGGTCCAGAAACTGAACTTTTATTCGTGTTGGTAGAAATGCCAGTGCTGATTAACACATCGCGGGCCAAATACGAGATATCTCGTTTTTATTTTCCTGGCCCGAGTGTACTTCACTTATAATAATACCTTAAAAGTTATAAATTTTAAAATGAAAAAAAAAAACTAAAAATGGCATATACTTAACTTTGGCATATCACGGTAGAACAGAACTCAATCAAAAAGACAGTTGTAAGTATTTTTACTATCAATCTTTGAGCAGCTGTTTCTTTCAATTTTCAAACTACTACAGCTGAAGAGTTGAATAACGCTACGTGGGGTGAATAGCGACAGCGGCTAATTAATCGAGAAAAACATTTATTTGAGCTTCCATCATATTGAACGCGAATTGATGCGTTGTTTATCGGTTCACATTTTTCATTATGAAAATTCCCTGTAATCGCCTTTTTCATCACCAATACCTTCTTTTATTCGAAGAAATTTTAATGTTGATGCCTTCTTCAGCATCGTATCGTTGCTGTGTACCTGCAGGAACATTTTACATTATTTATTTTTTCCTTACCTGTATTTCAATCAGCACTTTTCAGTGCTAAAATTATTTTCATTTTCTTTTATTCATATTTTCTCTTTTCTTTCCAGCATGGGGAAGTCATCGGCCGGCTCAAGGGCCGGAAGAAAACGGATTGCTGAACCTAATCCAGGACCATCTGCCAAAAAAGTTGAAATTTCCAATTCATTCGATTTCCTTCATAACATCGGTGATGAGGAAATATTCATATTTAATTCTGATAAGAGTACTAAGAAACCTTCTTCTTCTTCTTATACTCTCAAAAACGAAAAGATTCCACCAATAACGGTCACGATTCCTGACTTCAATGCCTTTCGAAAAGAAATCGTCATTTCCGTCAAGGATGTGAAGATTTCTTTTCAGATCGGTCGAAGGGGAACTGCTCGTATATTGGCGGAATCTTTTAATGATTTTCAAAAAATTTTAAACTATTTGAATAATAAAAAACACCAATTTTTTACGTACGACACTAGAGGTGATCGTCCTTTTAAAGTTGTACTTCGTGGTCTCACCGGCGATCAGACACCGGATGAGATCACAAATGAATTAAATTCTTTGTTAGGTTTTTCTCCAATTCAAGTAATTCAAATGAGGAAAAGAACCAACACGAATAATACCAGTAGTGTTGGTTTTGCTCCTGAACTTTATTTGATCCATTTTAAAAAGGATCAGGTTAATAATTTGAAAATTTTGGAAAAGGCTCGTCTTATGTTTCATTGTCGAGTAAAATTTGAACCTTTTCGTAAATCCCATACCAATTTTTTACAAAATATTACGCAATGTCGTCGTTGTCAAGCTTTTTGTCATGGCACTAAAAATTGTAGAATGAATGCCAGATGCATGTTTTGCGGCTCATTCGATCATGAAAAATCTAAATGCCTTTTTGGCGTGTGATAAGCCAAAAACAGAATTTTTAAAGTGTGTGAATTGCGCAGGTAATCATCCTCGAATTCTCTAGATTGTCCCGTTAGGGCAAAAATTGTTGCTTCTAGGAAAAACCCCAAAGTTTCCAGAAAAGTTTCTTCTCCTCCTTCCTCATTTTCGTCTTCACACGTCAGACCGGCAAACAACCTGCCTGTTCGCAGTCAGCCTCGGCCTACATTGGAATCACGGCTGGGTAATACCCGAAGTGATTTTAATGTTACCTGGGCTGATTCTGCGCCACAGACTCGTTGTTTATCGTTCTCAGAGGTGGTTGAAAATGGGTTGCCCTCTTCAGGTTTAACTAATAAAAATGGGAAAAAACCAAGTCTCAACGTTCATGCGAAGGCTTGGGAAAATCCCCGAAATTCAAATACTTTTTCTTCTCCTTCCTCTTCTGATTCTAACAATTTTGTTGATTTGGGTGAGATTACTGAGGAAAAATTAAAATTTTTGCATCAAAATTTAATGGAAATGATGCAACTCATGTTGAAAGCAAATTCAATGTTTGAAGCTTTCCAAACTTCTTTTAATTATGCTAACAAAATTATTATGACTTTACGATTCCCTCATGGATCCAAATAGATGTTTAAATATTATGAATTGGAACGCTAGATCTTTGCTGGCTAACCAAGACGAGTTCTTTTTATTTTTGAAAACCCAAAACATACATATTGCTGCCATCACTGAAACTTTTTTAAAGCCAGACAATAACTTGAAAAGCAATGCTTTCTTTAAAATTTTACGAAATGATCGACTTGATCGACAAGGTGGGGGTGTAGCTATTGTCATCAATAGTCGTCTCAAATTTAGACTTCTTCCTTCTTTCAATACAAAAGTCTTAGAAACAATTGGAATTGAATTAGAAACTTCTATGGGGAAAATTATAATTGTTGCCGCATATTTGCCTTTTCAATGTAGCGGTGAACAGAAAAATTTTTTGAAGGGAGATTTACAAAAACTCACCAGAAATAAATCTAAATTTTTTATGATTGGTGACTTTAATGCAAAACACCGATCTTGGAATAATATTTCATCAAATTCAAATGGGAATATTTTATTTAACGACTGCTCTGCAGGTTATTATACTGTTGAATATCCTAATGGGCATACTTGTTTTTCTTCAATTAGAAATCCCTCCACAATTGATTTGGTTCTAACGGATTTAGGCGAGCATTGTAGTCAATTAGTTACTCATGCGGACCTCGATTCAGACCACCTTCCAGTAACATTTTCTTTATCCCAAAGTCCCATTGAAAACCCTTTAAAATCAACTTTTTATTTTCAAAAGGCTAACTGGGAGCGATATATGAATTTTATTGAACGTAATTTAGATGTAAACGTTCCATTGAATTCAATAGAAGATATTGATTTGGCTGTAGAAAATTTGACAACTTCAATAGTCAATGCTAGAGCCACTTCAATACCTAAAGTTAAACATAAATTTACCCAACCTTTAATTGATGATGATCTTCAGTTTTTAATACGACTGAAAAACATTCGTCGACGCCAATTTCAACGAACTAGGGATCCTTATTTGAAATTAATTTATTGCGACCTTCAAAAAGAGATCAAATGTCGTTTAAATTTCATTCGTAATGAAAATTTTGCTAAAGCAGTAGAGGACATAAAACCCTACTCAAAGCCATTTTGGAAATTAACTAAAATTCTAAAAAAGCCCCAGAAGCCAATTCCTACTTTGAAAGATGGGGATAAACTTCTTTTAACTAATTCAGAAAAAGCTCAAAAATTAGCCCAACAATTTGAGTCTGCTCATGATTTTAATTTAAACGTTGTTGGTCCAATTGATGCTCAAATTTCCCTAGAATTTGATGATATTCTTTCTAAGCAAATTGTGTTCGAAAGTTCTTGTGAGACAAATATTGATGAACTTAAATTGATTTTCAAAAAATTTAAAAATATGAAAGCCCCGGGGGAAGAGGGGATTTTCTATATTCTTATTAAAAAGTTGCCTGAAAGCACTTTAAATTGTTTAGTTAAAATCTTCAATAAATGTTTTCACTTGGCTTATTTTCCCAATAAATGGAAAAATGCCAAAGTAACTCCAATTTTGAAACCTGGAAAAAGTGCTTCAGAGCCTTCAAGTTATTGGACAATTAGTTTGCTTCCTTCTTTAAGTAAACTATTTGAGAGAGTTATTTTGAATAGAATGATGATTCACATTAATCAGAATTCTATTTTCCCTGATGAACAATTTGGTTTTCGTCATGGACATTCTACTACACATCAACTTTTGAGTGTAACTAATATGATTAACGCTAGCAAATCTGAGGGTTATTCAACTGGTGTTGCTCTTCTTGACTTTTCTTGACTCTTTGAGCTTTTGACAGTGTTTGGCACAAAGGTTTAGTAGCTAAATTAGCTCGATTTGATTTTCCTGTATATCTCACCAAAATTATTCAAAATTATTTGACTAGCCGAACCTTACAAGTAAGCTATCAAAATTCATGCTCTGCAAGGACACCCATTAGAGCTGGTGTCCCTCAGGGCAGTATACTTGGGCCAATTTTATACAATATTTTTACTTCTGATCTTCCTGATGTCCCAGAAGGAAAAGGTAGAAGATTATTTGCTGATGATACTTTGCTTTCAGCCAAAGGTCGAAATTTACGGGTGGTACGCAGTAGATTGCAACAAAATTTAAATTCCTTTTTGAATTACTTGAAAATGTGGAAAATTTCTCCTAACGCTTCCAAAACTCAACTTATTTTATTTCCCCATAAGCCAAGAGCAAATTTTTTAAAACCTAATGAAAATCATTCCATAACTTTTAATGGGGTTTCATTAGAATGGTCTGATCACGTGAAGTACTTGGGACTTACACTTGATCGGAATCTTACTTTTAAAAATCACATTGAAGATATTCAATCTAAATGTAATAAATACACTAAATCTCTTTATTCTCTCATCAACAGGAAATCCCGACTTTGCCTGAAGAATAAGATGCTTATTTACAAGCAAGTCTTCCGACCAGCGATAATGTATGCAGTTCCGATTTGGTCTAGCTGCTGCACGACGAGGAAGAAAGCCATCCAGAGGATTCAGAACAAGGTTCTGAAAATGATTTTGCGGCTTCCACCTTGGCACAGCACCGAAGATCTTCATCGGATTGCAGGCATTGAAACTATCGAAGAGATGGCCAACAAAATCATCTCCAACTTCAGAGGCAAATCGATGCAGTCTTCCATCGCAGAGATTCGCTCTCTCTACAATTAGTTTAATTTTAGGATAGCTTTAGTTTTTAGTTTTAAGTTTAAAATATTTTTTACACGACAGGATGTTCTCCTTTATAAAAATGCTTGATTGTGCTCAGCAAATTTAAGTCGAATAAATAAATTTTAGTGATTATTATACTATAGGGCTCTGAAAGTTCATTATTGAACTGAACACCTAATTTAATGTATTAATGTAATATAAATGTAATGATGAATTGGTACTAATAAAGATATATTTAAAAAAAAAAAATCTTAAACTTGGGGAACATTGTTCACTTTTTTTATTCGTTCCCGAATATTTTGGAAGGGGTTACTTTTGTTACACTTAGAAGTTTTAAAATATCAGAAGTATAAGGTAAGGAGTATAAAGCATGATCATTAGACCGTTGCAAGCTTTGTATGGAAATTACAAATTCTTAAATTTTTACACCTCCCATAATTTTTTTTGATATTTTTTGGTGCCAGAAATAGCAATAAAACTTTTGGAAACGATCCATTCAGTCCTGAATAAGCGCAACGAGTTTTAATTTTGTATAGAAATTTGTAAATGAAAACAAAATTTTTCATTCAAAAATCGGCAGAGATGTATTGAGAGTTCCAAAAAAATTAACTTTGGATTAAAAATATGCCTTGATTCTTGCAGTACTATTCATGTGAACAAAGCAAAAACCTATACCCCAGAAAAGTTATTTGATACAAAAAAGTTTTTCAAAATAATTTTATAAAATTTTTTCGTTTTTTCTGCTTATTTGCAAGCTGTGTAGCCGTAGGATGGAAATAAAAACCTAAAAAAAACTGCATTGCATTGCCAGAAAATTTATTCAGTTATATAACTTTTGCAAAAAACATTTCATGCTATCATTAACAGCTCTGGCAAGCAAAATCAGGTTTTTATTTATTTTGAAATGGTTATAACTTTTTTCATGAAATTCTTAGCTACTTGTCTTGTTAGCAAGAAATGAAGCTTAAAAACAATTCAAACCAAAAATCAAAGACCGGCTTCATTTCAAGCTTATTTGAATTTTCTGGATGATTTAATAAGCAAAAATTTCTTCTTCCATACAAATTTCCATACAAAATTGAAACGCTTTGCGCTAACTCAGGAATCAACCAAATTATCTCATATTTTACAATGATGCTTGGTGACCCAAAAGGAATCGAAAAAATAAATGAGAGCAAAAGTCATTTTTTGCAGCGGTCTAATGCTCATTGATAGCAGAATATTCAAACGACATTAGTGGCTATAACTAAATGTTTGTTACAAAACCAAATTTCATGTTTCGGGGTAACTTTGATCACTATGGTTTAAACGTATCTCAATCTCACCTTCATGAAATTCTCTAGGTCCTTTCACTGTTCATATGTTTTTTTTTTTCAAACTTTACCCTTTGATAGGGGTTTAAGCTTTTTGTTCTAAACAGACTTTCTCAAAGAAAATGTCCGTTTATTTTTTAAATAGCGAAAAATTATCGTAGAAAAACCATAAAAATAACACTAAAACTATACCTTTTCTATGGAAAAAAGTTAAACATTCATATAAAACAACCCGTTTGCTTCTAAATACTATTATTTTATTAGGAAATATGTTTGTTTGTGGGTCTTCGAAAAAACAGATATTTTAAAATTTTAAGATATCATTTTAAATAATATTAAAAAATCTCTAACTTAAAACTAAATTCAGTGAATCCCCGATTTTGTCACGCACCGATTTTGTCTGCCCCCGATTTTGCCTACCCCCGATTTTGTCACCTTTTTTGACCAGATTTTGTCACTTTTTTTTATTTAATGTAAAAATACTCAGATTCAAACCTTCTCCTTTTGGGATGATTAAAAAATGATATCGCGTCAATTGACAACATTGTTATACAACATGATAGCATCGATAGCGACTTATGAATGACACAATGAAAAGATGTCCGATTTTATACAAATGTTTTTATTCACATTTGAACAACAATAAAGTAATTTAATACAAATAACAAATATATTGACACAACACATCATCGATATGTTCGTTCAACAAGCTTGTTATTAGACCCTTGGAGCCAAAGGGTTATAATTACGAAATAGCATATTTCGAGAAAACACGCTTTCAAGTGGTTGTGTTTTTCCAATTTCCATAAATTTTTCGAAAATTTTGATTTTTCTTTCGCACGCAAATGTAGGTATGTAAATGTTTTGAAATGATGTTTCCAGCAGGTGGAGCTTGGAAGAAGAAATATAATTTTAACAAAAGTTCGAGTATACGATTCTACGTTCAAGATACTAATGAACGAGATTTTATTTCTTTATTTAAAATAGGGTATTCCAGTTCCCTTATTTCCATTTGCTCTCGATGCAAGCTGCTCTCATTTTAAGGTTAAACACAACAGTAAATAAATCTTTAAAAATCTTAAAAAATAACTAAACAAAGTTTGAAAATCAAAAACTGTTTGGCATTAAAACTTTAAATCGACAATTTTTTCTCTTACACCCCTTTGGCTCTGAGGGCCTCAATTGAGCTTTCTACAAAGCAATTTCCCTAATACGCCACAAGAAAATGACGTCATATATCGAGAAATCTAAAGCATCAGCCCAATCACCTGTGTTCTTTATATCCGTACAGCTTCATTCAAAATTAGCAGAAAGAATGCTCCCCCTGTTGTTAGTTTTTGTTTTTTTTTATTGGAAGTTGTTAAGAACAATGCATTTTTTCAAACTTATTTTAAACCCTTGTATTTTTTTTAAAGGTCATTCGGAGTTTAATCACTAGAGATCATACATTCTTCTAGATAATATCAGTCCAAACAGAATGTTTGAAGAAACATACCATCAAAATTTCATGATATTTCGATGAAAAAGAGACTAAACGCATAAATTATCAACTAATAGCACAAAAAAAACACCCCACACTGTTTTAAACGACGTAGTAGTGATATTTTTGAATAATTTGAACAGAATTATTAAAAAAAGTGCCTTTTAAAAATCACCCGATTTTGTCACTGTTCCCAATTTGTCACCCTAAAATGCATAATGTGGGTGAAAAAATCGGGGATTCACTGTATAGCCTATTTGAAACTCAAATTATGGGCTTTCAAACGTAGAAAACAGTTTTCAGATATTTTAACTTCAGACTTGGTCAACGATAATTATCTGCAAAGTTATCCCGGTGATCAAAGTTTCCTCAGTTTACGGTTCTTAATTTTTTTTGGAAAATTCCTAACTACACTCTGTTTTTCGATATCTGTTACGTGAAATGCATTTCATTATCTTATCTGAATTATATAATCTTCTTTTCAATTTACATTTAATAATATTTTTCAAAACATGAATGCTTAAGTTCTGGTCGTATAAAATAAGAAATATTCAATTCTTAACTCAGATTCACAACAAGTTCAAATCAAAGGGATACAAAATTTCTTTTTTTACAGAAAGGTATTGAACACTTTCAAATTACATAGAGAGTTAAATAAATTTCTATTTCTTCCTTGAATTCACTTTTTCAATTCAAAGAACGCGTTTTCATGTAAATAATTTTAAAGATTTTTTGTTTTTTTTTTATTTAGGTTAAGAGAATATTTGATAAAATTCTTTTTTATCTTGATTTCCAAATCACAAAGGAAAATTTTTAAAATTTAAGTATTTATGTGTTTACCAATGTTTATTAGTAGGAAAAAGTGGAGTAACGTGGGCCCCTTTGAATATCTCAGATGTTTGTAGATGTAAAAATCTCAATCCAACTGTCATCGTCGTTGCTTTGCGTAAGCATATTTTTCTATCTATATGTTGTTAACTTAAATACGTATCATATAATTCTTTTATTTATCAAGTTTTAAAAAGTTAAAAAAAAAAATAACTTACAAAATTAAAAAACCACCCGCTAATTGCATCGATGGGGAACCTAAAGTTCATAACAAAAATATGCTCATATACTTATGATCTCAGTTTTGTCATGATCTTTCACGTGGAAAAGGAATTTTTGATGAAACATCAATAAGTCACACAAACGCAACCAATTTGCAAATCATAGCTTGTGGGGAATTGTGGGCCACACACCTTGAACTACCTTTATTTTTATGTTTTTATACACATTCAAAACTTTAAAAAGATTTCCCTATCTGTAAAGTTTTCTTATGCCAAATGAAGAATTATGAAAAATATTTTGTCTATCCTATACAAAGAATTTTGCCAAACGTTCGCGAGCCAGGTTTTTGAATCTTTTCGATCATACACAAGTCTCTTTTTTATTTCATCATCTGAAATTGCTTTGAAATAACGAAATGAATTTTGAAAATACAGTTTTGGGTCAGCTCATAAACTGTGTATGTTATTTGGTCAATTTGGATTTACTGGCCCACGACTCCCCACAATTTTTTAAAATAAAAAAAAGATTTTTTTAAACAGTCAGAATTTTAGGAAAATTACTTATTGTATTATATATTTTTTTCGGTTGCATGTAGTCAACGAACGTATTCAATTATGTGTGGCAATTTGTAAAACATTTCGCATGTGAAATCATTTAGGAAACGCAAAGAAGCACATGAAATAAAGTTAGCCTATGATTATTGATTTTTCCTATTCGTAAGCTTCATTTTTTGCCACAATGAGTATTAATCATTTAATATTTAAAATTGGGAATCCATTTAAAAGTGATTTAAAAAAGCAGGTTTTGTTTGCTGGAGCTTTCAATAATTTGATTACATGTTTTGGCGTTATTTATACAAATGAAATTTTTGAATTTGCAGTCAAAAACATTAAAATTAAACAATTTATATTTAAAATCTTTCGTATGACATCGAATATAATTCCTGGGGTACAAGTTAAGTTTGGTTTTTGTTCATATGAAATGTGAACCAAACATGTTGCTTTAATTAAAATAACTTAGTGAATTGCTTTAAATATTTTTTTGTTATTCTTGACAGAAAAACAGCCAAACAAAATTATTGCTGGTTTCATAATTTATAAATTTTAAATTTCCATACTAATCTAGCAAGGACTTATGGGGGGCAGGAGAAGATTGAGTGGACCTATTGTTGCACGATCTGAAATTTTTCCTGGTTATGTATGGATCGAATTTTTTTTTCAAAATATGATGTTAAAATTGTCCAACAAACGTTTTGTAAAGAAAACCTATACGAAAATAGTAGTTTATTCTGACCTTAAACATTTTTTACCGTAGAATTAATCTTTAGGTTTTCGTTAACAATTAGCATAAAAACCGCACGAAAAGAAAACAGGAAAATATAAATCCATTGTTAAAAGCATTTTTTCAGCAGAAAATATCGCAAAAGCTTCAATTGATCAGTAAACATTCCAATTTACAAGATTCATTATGATTTTGGGGAAAAGTTGAAAAACAGCTGGAATATTGACAATTTAAGTCATTCTGTGCAACGATGGTCAGGAGACAATGATTGGCAATAAGTTTATAAGTTTAAAAATTCATGATGAACTAACAAGTCAACATAAAAACTGGTTCTGAATATCATTTAACTAAGGAAAAATGTTTTGATCATAATGATGATGAATGATCTTAAAAAGTGAAATTCTAAAGTTTTTGAAAATAGAAAAGATATCATTACAAAAGTTAAAAAAAGGTTTAATTTGATTAAATTTTTTTGTTGAAGCTAGCAAAATGATTTAATTTTTGCCTTTTAAAATATCGAAAGATCAATGTTGGTTCAAACATTTTAAAAATTTTATTGGAATTCCCTTGTCTAACAGAATGAAAAAAAAAACAAATAGAAAACTTCTCTAACTTTTTTCGCATAAGTCAAAATAACTTTTGGTCTAAGGAAAAGATGTTAATTTAATGGAAACCTTTTTTTTAATTTTAAACGTTTTATTAAAAAGTTACGAATTTTCATTAATAATTATAACATATTTTAAAAAGGATTTAAAAAACAAAAGCTGGTAGAAAAAAATGCATATTTGGATTTAGGGCACCCAATAAAATAAAAAGTAGCTCTAATGTTCTTTGCAGATTATAAAAAAGTGAATTTTGTGGCCTTGCCCATCTAAAATTTTTTCCTTGAAGAGTATTTTTAATTTGCTGAAAATTTGTAATGACGTTTTTTAATAACCAACGTGATTAATAATAAAGTTGAGGTTTTAGTTTTTTGTCTTATTCTGTTGACTATTGTAAGTTTTAAAAGCCTGTAACAAGGCAACAAATTTTTTGACATGTAAAATTAATATTCGATGTATGAATTTTAAAAAATGAAGGTTGGCTTCAAATTCTAAACTTGATTGGTTCCACTTCTTAACGAGAACCTATTGTAAATAAAATCCATTTTTAGTGTCAAGATTAGATTTTCGATACAAATGGTCTATTAAACTGCAATCTGACATTAACAAGTAAAAATTATTATCAATTTGGAAACGTCTTTAAATAAAGTGTCTTAGGCCTTGAGCGATTCTGGGGTGGGGTGTTTGATAAACCATCTGTTTTTTTATTTTTAAATTCAAAGTTTTAGATGAAATTCTTTCAAAGCAGCTATTATTTTTCTTAAATTTTGAATAATAAGATTCTTAAAGGTTTAAAGATATCTAAGTAGCAGGATATCCCTTATTTTGGAGGATGGATGGGTGACAATTTATTTTGCCAGTTGAAATGTGTTAAAAAATGTAATTTGATATGGAAAGTTTTTTTTTTCTCTGAAACAAACCTACACCGATTCCATTGAAATTCACGAAGCCGCACAGCCATCCGTCAATGGGTCTGAAAATTGATCTATCTTAAACCTCAAGCTGAAGGGGATAAACTTCCGTCACATGGCAACTTTGGGGAACATGGAAATTTTGTCACGTTTTATCTCCTCAAGGTCGCATCATTTTAACGTCCAATCTCATGGCCCATTAAGCACTTTGCCCGAAGTTTTCGGTATGTTCTACAATGTTTTTTTTTTCTATCCACACTCTTTTCCACCACGATCGAAGCACCGCCAAGAAGAAATAAAAACTCACCCCAGTTCAACGCACAGCTTCCGGCCAGCCGCTTCCGGTTTTGTCAGCGGACAAGACAGCAGCGTCAGCTTTCCAGCAGCGGAAACCGCTTAACACCCAATTATCCTCCGTAGGATTTACGGCTCATTTAGCGGTGATGTTGAGCTTCGGCCAACTTCTTCCTTTTCGTTGCTCACTTCCAATTTATTCCGATCCAGGAAAACTCAGCGAAGCTGCGGCAGAAGAAATCGGAAAAAATAGCTGAATGGATCAAAAAGTTTCTGCTGTGAAATTCTAATAATCCACCTTAAGAAAAAAAAAGCATGGTCGGAACATTTTTTTCGTTAATCTGTTATTTGTAGGCTTAGCTACAGACATTGATTTTAAGTCCTTCAAGCTTTTCTAAGTATCTTGTTCAGAATCGCGTGTATTGATTTTTTTGAGAATCTTAATTCATTAAAATGGTTTTGAAACTATGCATCAAATAAAAAATAAAAAAGATTTTGAAGGTTTAAAATTTTTTCTCACAGTGCGGAAAGATAGCTAATCGATTGTGGATTTGAGCTTTATCTACGCACGATACAATCATCCATCCTCGGATATGATGGAAAACAGCTTTAATCGAGGAAGGCATACGCGCCAAGAATAAATCAGCTCCTTCCCCGCAGACGAAAAATAACCTAACTTTTCAGTTGGTTTTTCGTCTAACCTCAAAGGTCTTTCCGGATGACGAAAACGACGACGACGTCAACAACAACAACAGTTCACCGTCGAACGCTCCGATAGAATCCCGTTGATGGGACGAACCCAACCAGCCAGCCAGCCAGCCAGCCAGTCAACCAATCGAGAGGAGATCCATAGCACCCACCCAATCAATCCGTCATTGACTTCATGATTGGAAGCATATTTCCGGCATCGAGATTGGGCCGAATCAAATCGAGGGGAGAGACCACCGACAAATGAGACCACGATTGGTACATTTCCCCTGAGATTTGAAGGAAGGGAAAGAAGCGAAAAAAATGTGGGTAATGCAAACATGCCCGAGGCAGAAAAAATCGATTCCTAGAATAACGTCAGGTTTATGGTTATACAAAGTAATGGGAACTTTATTCAAGTGCTCACAGGGTGTCCAGTTGAAAATAAGGTTTAAGTGTGAAATCACATTTTGCTAGTAATTTTTTTTTGTAAGATAGGTACCACTTAATTATTCACAAGTTTGTGTTTCACACCATTTTCCATGTGAAAGTTACTTTCGCCTAAGAAACTAAATTTAAAATCTTTTTTTCATAATTCATAACTCAAACTTTTATTAAATATTTCTGAAAAGGTTTTTTTTTCGAAAAAAATGTTTATCGTGAACTTTTGTATTGTTTTTTTTCTGCAAAGGTATACTTAACTTTGTATATTTAAATCTTAAATTTTTTTAATTTGGAAGAATTTAGTAGCTGTTTTGAGTTTTCTTTTCACACCTGAGAAAAGAAGCCATCCCATTAGACCAGGGGTGAGCAACCTTTTGAATCAACGGGCCAATTTAAATTTGAAATCTTCTCGGCGGGCCGCACTTGAAATAACATTTTTTTTTTAATTAGCAGAGTTTCACGTAATTTTTTATAAATACAAATTTTTAGCGAAATCAAATTGGAAAAGGGAAAGATAGAACAAATTCACATGTTTAAAAACATAAATTCAACACGGCTTTTTGAATACCGGATATTGAAAAGGTACATCACTAAATCACTGTCATTTTTAAATCATCTCAATTTTTTGAAAGTACTGCTTGGCGTTCATTTGTACTTACAACATCCTTATTAAAACCGATTACTTAACGTTACTATCAAATCAGTTTAAAAATCATCTGTAGCTTGCAACAATGATAACTAAGAGTGTGAAAAATATATATTGAAAAAAATCACCGTCTTGTAAGCGTTGGACGTTAAATAGCGAATTGTTTTTTTTTTTTATATTTTTCAACGATTATAACTTCTCAAAGCCTTTATTTTTTTTCTAAAAACGGTAAAAACTCCGTATTTTTAATTAAAGTTTTTTTTTGGATAATTGCATTGAGATGTTGAGTAAGGTTGTCGAAATCACATAAAATGTTCAAATTCACATATTTTTTATGCAACTATCTTCAAAACTACATTCTTGAATCAAGAGTTTTTTTTTCAGATTTTTATTATTTTTAATCTTACGAGATAGGATTTACAAAGCTTTATAATGAGTGGCAGTGTTCGGCATGAAAAACCTAATCGCTAATTTGGCTTCCCTTACACATATTTTTTTTACTAAACTTTAGTACTAGTCCTCCAAACTCCACCAAAAGCAGTCAGTCAAGGAAGAGTGCTGTTATTCACATGCCTTTTTTTTCTTGTGTCTGGCGATAAATCGCTAATCGCTTATTAGTCCGCTACTTTTAAGTTGACAAATTTATTTTCTCACGAGATTTTCTCACGAAGTAACGGAATTCAAACTCCACTAGTGGCAATTATTCAAGCAAGAATGCGGACGAATGTTATTTTCTACACGGCAATGGAGTTCGGTCATCCGTAAGTTCTCTAATGGATTTTGATTTTAGAAGTAGTAGGAGTTAAATTATTAGGAAAAATGAACCCTGAATAAAAAAAAGTCCAATATTACGTTATGCCAATAAACAATATTGCATCTATGCTTTGATCAGAAAATAATGAATGATTGAGATACAAGAAAAAAAGTTAACAATTTGAATGATTTTGGCACAAATGCAGATATGTGCATATTTGAGCAAATCTTAAAAATTTTCCTCACAATCCATTGAAGAAAAAAGTTGAGTCCTTAAATTGTAAAAAAGCTTCGTGGGCCGCACAAAAGGGTCTCGTGGGCCACATGCGGCCGCGCGTTGCTCATCCCTGCATTAGACTGAGTCGATTTGGGGTCCTTTTTGAATCTCACAAACCCTGGGGTCTTAAAAGCTTCGTTTTGGTTCAAAATACATTCATGTTTTTTTGCAGAATTTCTAAGCAACGTTTACATATGTAAATTTGAACTTTTAGGTTTGTAAAGGAAAGTTTAATATTTTGTATTGAAAAATCAACATCATTTTTGTTTCTTTTGTGGAACCGAGGCAGCTGATAGTTTTTGTGCCAATTTATAAAGGGGGGGGGGCAAAAGGGGCAATTGCCCCGGGCCCCTCGGCTCAGGGGGGCCCCCGAGGGAAAAAAAGTTTTAAAATTACTTTAATCATCCTACAATCATACTACAATTCCATGAAAAGAAAACAAAACCAGAAAATCGGAATGAAAACTTGAAATATAAAAACTAAAGGGGCCCCGTGATATAATATCTTGATTAGTTTTTGTTCTAAAATAGCCCCCAAGAGTAAGCATTGAAGGAGCTCTCCCACATTTCGCGAGCTGAGAATATCAAAATCCTCTGGACAAAACCAAAAAAATTAAGAAGAATATGAGGCAAAACAACTCAAATTTTCAGTTTTTATCCAATCATATCAGTTACGATATTCTGTACAAAACAGGTAAAAGAAAGAAACGTCTTGCACAACGGAAATGTTTGTTGTTACGTTAAGTTTCCAAGTTATGGTTTACTGCTCTTAAATAGCAGCTAATTTTTATTGGTTGATAAATTCTAAACCCTTTTCCCTTCCTATTTTTGAAAGTAAAATCTTTAAAAAAAACTGTAGTTGCTTAAATTGGACCAATCGACAGTACAGGGTTTCTTTATTGAATTTCCATCCCAATTGCTGTCTAAGACTTGAAATTTGTATTGGAAAATTTTCAACTGATTTAACCAAAATTCAATCATCTACTGAAGTGAATAACCTGAATTCAGTATATCATTTTTCAAATCATCATTCTCAAATTATCAATAAAACGATCTGATAGTTGAGTTGCTAGTATCATTGAGTCATTTTCTTAATATGAACATTTCTATGATCCTAATCTTATCTTTTTTCAAATTCAATTCATTGGGATTTTCAAGTCTTGTGTTGTTTCTTCAGTTACTGAAGTTAGGTTTCATAATTTTTCTGAATTTTGAAAGTTCAGGATTTTTGTTTAAGGTACAAAACTTATATGTATTTGATATCTGATTTTTTTTTCCAATGATCACTGATTCTGATTCATTTAATCTTTACTCTCTTTTTTTTTTCAACCGACAATTTTTGCACTAATACCCCTTTGGCTTTGAGGGCATCGAATGAAACTTTCGTCACATTTAGAATAACAATTTGATAAAAAAAACTTTTTGTCTGATGAGAATCATTTTCAAAAACATCTCATGAAATGATTTTTTTTTGTGGTTCAGTGACATAGAATTGAAATTTACATTTGGTGCAATTTCTGCTTTTGCTTTGATTGTAACTTTGTATCACTTTTTTTTTAAATTTAAATCATATTTTGTTTCTCAAAACTTGATTTGAAATTAAGATTTAGATTTGAAACACTGAATTTTGGTTCTGAATATAACGTGATTTAAAGTTTTGAATTCTTAAACTCTTATATCTGTATCTCTATGGAATGTGGATTTAATTTTTTTTTTAAATTTGTTTTCTATGTTTCAAATCTTCATGACACTTCCTAATTGTCATAAGGTAAATATTTCTCGAATAAGCACAAACCAAACAATCAATGATGATATGAAAATCATTTCAAATATCTATCCGAACATTTTATAAATTAGAGAATTCTAGTTGGTGATTAGGGTTTTAAAATTGAATTTTGCATTTTCAGCTTAAATCAGAGTTTTCATTTCTAAGAAATGTCTAAACTCTTCCGCAATGTTAGCATGTGATTGATAAACAATTTTTATTTGAAGATACCAGAAACTATTTTCTACGCAGAAAACATGGCTATTTTAAGATAGTATACTGAACTCATCTCCAATTTTTTACACATTTAATAGGTTTAGTGTTTTCTGGGATAGCATTTGAAAAAAAAAATAGAATTTAAGTGGCCCCCCGAGAAAAATTGCCCCGGGCCTCCTGATGACTTAATCCGGCCCTGTCCAGAACCATAACTTCGTATCTTATTAGGCAAAAAAGTTATTAGATGTTTAACAAGTGTATGTCTTTTGGCATTGGAAAACAATAAATTCAATTAACATCACTTAGTGTGCTAAGTACACTGACAAAACATCTCACACATTAGTGTGTGAAATTTTACACATTTTGGAAATAAGTAGACCAGCACATTAAAATGTGTGAAGGTACTGCTGCACATCAATGTAAAACACTCTGTAAGGAAAAGAAATGTGTGCGTTTCACACATTATGCAGAAAGCGTTGGAAACGGGAAAATGTGTGAAATAATAAAGCGCTTGGAAAGTAAAATGCGTAAAATGAAGAAATATGGAAGAGGGTTATGTTATTAGGTTTATGTTTAAAGTTTGAATAATGACCAACTTACATCCGATTCGTTACGATTCAGCCGTATTAATTCTTCGACGGAGTTTGTACATAGCTGACACTAAATTTATTAAGAAAACAACAAGTGTGATTTCATCCACTTTCATCTTATCAAGACTGATTCGGATAATGTGTAAATTTCGAACCTGCATGGTGTGTAAAAAAAAAACAAACTATTTTGACAGCTTCATATACTTGCCGATAATGTGTCAAATATTTTTGCAAAATGTGTGAAATGATTTATCATTGTGGTCATGAAATACCTCGCTAGGTACCCAGTAGTGATGTCAATTGAATTTATTGGTTTTCAATCCCACCTTAAAGTTCAAATTTACTCATGTAAACGTTACTTCAAAATTCTGCAAAAAAAAAATCATGAATGAGTTTTGAACCAAATCAAAGCTTCAAGTCCCCAGGTTTGTGAAATTCAAAAATGACCCCAAATCGACTCAGTCTACCTTCCATACAGTTTCATGTGTACTGATTACTTACAGTTTGATGATCATTGGTAATTCGAAAGTGGAAATTTTTATAGGACTTTTGCTTCCGGTAGACTTCCTTTTACCATGAATACGATTAATCTGTTTAATTTATAAGTAACAAATCGCTTTGTGAATTCTTAGACTGATTCCGTGTTTTATAATGATTTTGTATGGAACCGAACCCGTTTTGAAAATGGGAGGTGTCTTTCAATAAAATATATCATCACTTTATGGCAAAGCTTTCTTATGTACAGAACTTCATGAAAAGTACTTGAAAATGGTATAAGAGATGTCGACTGTATAGAATAATGCGGTGATTGCTTGGCAAGTCAGTCAAATTTCATTCAAAACCGAAGTTCTGATAATTCTGACGACTGTGGCTTGTGATATAGCTCAGTTGGCAAGTCTGTTGCCTCCTGAGCCGATGTCCGCAAGTTCGAGCCCAAGAGTAAACATCGAACACAGTAGTACCGGATGCGTTTTTCAATAACTGTCCGCCAACTGCAACGTTGATATAAAGTCGCGAATGCCATAAAGATGGTAAAACGACTATAATCGAAACAAAAAAAAAAATAATTCTGACAAATCGATGCTGTTCAGCATCATCATGGAATTCCAAAATCAGTTTATTATATCTAAATTTTAACAAGTGAA
The DNA here is from genome assembly GCF_029784155.1 of Uranotaenia lowii. Classification (NCBI taxonomy): domain Eukaryota; kingdom Metazoa; phylum Arthropoda; class Insecta; order Diptera; family Culicidae; genus Uranotaenia; species Uranotaenia lowii. The sequence continues at coordinate 314,120,248 of NC_073693.1, forward strand.
TCCTACTTCCAATAGAATCGCTTTGGTGTGATTGTTGTGAAAGCTTACTGTCTGCCTTCTTCACTATTATTCTGTTTGCTTACACTGTAATTTTTGTTTCCAGAAATTATCGTTGATTTTTGGTTGATTTCATTCATAGCTTTTTTGAAATACAACTTTCTTAGATGTTATTTGTCATTTGTGTATGTTTGTCTTTTGGTTTTTTGGGCGATATAATATTCAAAATGGCTACCTAAAGACTACCAAATGAGGGATATTTAAGGGCGCTCATTTTCTGAAATATTCCTCTTGTTTTGACATTTCAGAGAATTGAAAATAGCGGAGTTAGTTTAATTTAGATCTGTGTTTCCAGGTGCCCTGATTTGCAGGTAAAACAGAAACTTTTAACACAAACTTTTAAGTATTACTCAGACACAGACTTTGCCTTGATTTTTGCTCAGAGAGCGCAGTTTCTACAGACATCCAAAAATGAATGTTGAAATCAATATTCCTGAATGGGATATGAATCATGACTATATAAGTGCCTGATTATAGTAGAAATCTCACTTGTATGCAATGGTTTTCACCAATCATTCCTTAAAACTTATTTTTGGTATGATCGATATGATAAGTGGTAAAAAATTTTGTTTGTTATATAGTTCTTTACTTGAGCTCAACCCAAATACAAAACCGCACAAATATTCACCCCCATGCTCACATCCATCGCCTAAATCCTTTTTAGTACCAAAGTTGTGGTCTTCGTTTTTGCCTACATTGCCGAGACATGTACAGACTTTTTTCCTTTATTTTCCTGATTACTTTAAACCTCAACATCTGGCATCCCTGTCTGAGATGTCTGCTCTGTAGGCAGAAGTGTCAGGTGTTATAATTTTTCAGGATTTATCCTGATTTTCGAGAGACCGTCCTGATTTTCCAGAAGCGCTTCAATGATCCTGATTTTTGAAAAATTGCCATGAAAATTTCCTGAATTGCCCTGATTTTCAAAGCAATATCTATGTTCTGATTGAATTTGAAGTTAAATGATGAAAAATCAATCGAACTTTTAATGAAATAGATTAACCAGAAACAAACTGCATGCTAGCCAAGGTTCAGCTCGCTTGAATTACATAAATTATGGCGCCTACAGTATCCGTATTTTGCCTTTAGTTAAGCAATCTTATCTAAGCTGCATGTTATTTCCATCAGTCTAGTGGTTGTCGTGATTCACGATTCTTATAAACCTCAATTCAGAGATTCACTCAGACACGTCTTTCACTCACAAAAATCGATCTGAACGTGTTTTTTTGTTTTGCCTAGTGTTGCCAAAATAACAAACGTTGCCATAGACATTTGTTTTATATTATTAATCTTCAGTGTAGCCGAATGCAACTTTTATTTTATTTTATTTTTTGTTAAATTTGATTTACTTTCTACATATCCTTCATCTCATCCTTACATTCCTTCTCACCTCTATTCTCAATTCAAACTATTTACGCATCGACTTTTCTCTCTGGAACAAAATTTCATTAAAATTTTTATACCATAATCCACATATTTATTCTCCATCCTACAAACTTTATTCCAGCATATCTTTCATTTCATATTTCTTCTCAACTCTGCCCTCAATACAATAATTTATTCTTAGACTTTTGTATTTATAAAAAAAAAAATTTATATTCCAAATATCCCTCAATTCAATTCCTCATTCCATTCTCTGAAGAAGCTTTTCAAAACATAAAACTTTATTTATTTTCTACATATTCTTCATCAAATACGAAAATAATCTTTACAAAAGCCTTCCAATTTGTGCTTTTCCAGTCGCTCTGGTTTTGTTTACCAGGGTCGGAAGAATCCGAAAACATTTTTAACCGCTTTCTCAAACTGTGCTTTTCTTGTCACTCTGTCTCTGTTGACGAGAGCCGGAATAATTTGATAGTATTTTTATGCCGTTTTCGTTTTCTCCACTGGCACGAGGCAAAACTTTTTCTGAACAAACAAACAAAAACGTCACTCAGGACGATGCAAATATATGGTTGCTATACTCCAGTTTTATGCTTACCCCCAACACTGACAACTTCTACAGGTTGCAACCGCCTGCTTGAGGTTCTAACCTCGGGCAAAACTGGTGGACTTCTGAACTAATAAACGAACACAATGACAGCAGTTAGGGCAAAACTCGTGGATAACTAGGTTGCCATTGCCAATAAACGAAAACACCAATAGAAACAGCCTTCCCAACCAGAAGGAGAATTCGACAAACAATCAGGAGCAGTAGCTTTAAAAATCAAAATGAAAATTGAAAATCAGACGAAGCAGCCTTAAAAATCTGTGCTTCCTAAGCCAATTCTTTTTTTTTTTTTGTTTCGATTATAGTCGTTTTACCATCTTTATGGCATTCGCGACTTTATCAACGTTGCAGTTGGCGGATCGTTATTGAAAAACTATCCGGTACAACTGTGTTCGATGTTTACTCTTGGGCTCGAACTCGCGAACATCGGCTCAGGAGACAACTGACTTGCCAACTGAGCTATATCACAAGCCCTGGTAAGCCAATTCTGTATTTATCTACCAGAAGGCCAAATAAAAACAAACGTTGAATTTGAACGATTTTGTGAACGCGCTCCATCGAACTCTTGAGAGTGACAAAAAAAAATGAGAGAAACGAGAGTTTAACTACGGATGTGTTGATGTTATCGCTTACCGAATTAAAAGTTATGTGAGTGTGAATGTTTGAAGAAAAACGGCAGTTAAGAAACGATGTTTGAAACGGAAACATGCGTTTTTCGGGTAAAAAGTAATCGAAGCGGTATCGAATATCGGTTTTATCACCACAATTGGTCAGATTCAAACGGAATGATATACACTACAAAAGCCGGTCACTACAAAAGCCATACAAAAACAATCAATCAGCAGCAGCAGCCTTTAAAACCGGCGCTTCCAAAGCCATTCCGTCTGTTTCCAGTGGCTGAATCAGAAACAGTTTTGTTTGTAGCAGAATCGGTGTTCTTTAGAATCGGTGCGCTTAACAAGACGCCTCAACCCTAACCTCATATATGGATAAAAAGATTTTTTTTTAAATTAATTTTTTTGGCTTTATCAGTGAATGTTATTTTCTCATAGTAAGAACTTTTCAAAATAGTAGATCCGTGCTTGAACAAATGTTAAGTATGTGGTGAAAATGCTCCTTAAAATTTCTACGTGCTCATTTTTAACACCTGTAATTTTCTTCTATTTTTCTTCTATCCATCTATTATCAATTCTTGAAATGTTCTCACTATGATAACATAACATTAACCGATAAGGTCGTAAAAAATAGTTTCAAAACAAAAATCACGGTGATGAATCGTAATTAAAAGAATTTTTTTACACAGATGTTCGTGTTCACATTTTTTATGCTGTTCAGCTTGTGAGATGAGCTTACTGGCCCTAGCAAAAACCAGCAAAGAAATTTCGAAAATGTTTTTGCATTGTTATTGAAATCCAATCCAATGTGCGATAGATAAGTGTTTTTTAAAGTTGTTAACTAAGGTTTCAAAAAGTTTTAGATCAAACACGAAGGTTTCGTTAATATCTACCTTATAATTTTTTTTAAATTGTCTGTTTCTCGTTTTTCTCAATGTTATTGATCCATTTATACCATTTTAAAGATCAGTAAGATTCAACATCTAAGGTGGCGTCAGATAGCGAAATTTGACTTCTACTCGTTAAGCCCTTTCACCCAATAATAATATTGTCGAGGTTTCTTGTGATTTTCAGAGATTAACAGTATTTTTAAGTTCAGTAGGAGTCAGTATCTTGAATATCAAAACCGGGTCAGCACGCGAAATTTTACTACTTTTAGTGTAAACCTTTCACCCAATTCCCGTATTGTGGGAATTTTAATGCAAGTTTAAGTCATTTATAGCATTTTATAAAAAAGCGGAAGCCGCCTTGTTGGAATCCAAGATGGTGTCAGACATCGAATTTCGACTCTTACTCATGATAACAATTCATCGGACATTTACAACCAATTCCTTATGTATGCCATTTAAAAAGTCTATCATCATTTACTGTAACAATGATTAAAAACTCAAAAATGAGGAACTCATCCTACGCGTGTAGTCGGTTGGCTTGTAAGAGAAAGGTCAAAATTTAGGCTATTTATATTGCTCTCATAAAACAGTTTTAAAACTTAACTGCCATTTTTCTTACCTTGATAAAGCTATTAAGCATTGAATTAACTTACGCCATGTGGGTGGTAAAATCGAAATGCAAAAAATGACGCCATGTTAATTGATTATTCGAAAATATTTTATTAGGCTTATTTTCAATTAATTCCATTATGTTTGCGATGTCATTATGTCATAAGACTAAGTCGATTTGGGGTCGTTTTTGAATTTCTTAAACCCTGGGGTCGAAAAAGCTTCGTCTTGGTCCAAAACTCATCCATGATTTTTTGCAGAATTTTTAAGTAACGTTTACATGAGTAAATTTGAACTTTTAGGTTTGTATGGGAAAATTGAATATTTTGTACTGAAAAATCAACATCATGTTCGACTCTTCTGTGGAACCGAGCCAGCTGACAGTTTTTGTACCAATTTATAAAATTCCTAATGGAAATTTTACGCTGAACAACTTTGTAGAATATTATAACTTCGTATCTAATTAGGCAAAAAAGTTTTTAGCTGTTTAACAAAGGTATGTCTTTTCGCATTGATAAACAAGAATTTCAATTGACATCCCTCCTGGAGTCTCGCGAAGTATAGCATGAAAACTAGTCATGCAATACCTCGCCAGGCACCCAGCAGGGATGTCAATTGAATTTATTGTTTATCAATGCGAAAAGACATATCTCTGCTAAACAGCTAATAACTTTTTTGCCTAATAAGATACGAAGTTACGGTCTTCTACAAAGTTGTTCAGCGTAAAATTTCCTTTAGGAATTTTATAAATTGGCACAAAAACTGTCAGCTGGTTCGGTCCCACAGAAGTACATTTTTTAGTACAAAATTATCAATTTTTCCATACAAACCTTAAAGTTCAAATTTAACATGTAAACGTTACTTAAAAATTCTGCAAAAAATCATGGATGAGTTTTTAACCAAGACGAAGGGTTCAAGAAATTCAAAAATGACCCCAGATCGACTCTGTCTGTAATGTCATGTCTTACAATGTTATATATTAAAAATTATTTATCGCGCTATTTATTTGTTTTATTTTTCCCCATCAAAATTAAAATATAATTAAAATATACTTATTCTAAAGGTTTGACGAGACGCATTTAAAAAAAACTTTTCCATACAAATTTTACCTAAAATCTTGACCCAAATTTAAAAAAGGTTTAGAATATGCTTTGAAGATATTTTTTGGTATCGATTTGACTTGATCATTTCTTAATAATGCTATCATCAACCGTCATGATTGCTGGGAAAATAAACTTGGAATAAACTCGCAGGAACGAAAAAATAAAGTCTTCTACTGGCGACCAATATTTGACTACATAACGATTTTAGATGCTTCAAAAATTGGCCATGAAGACGTTTGTGCTTTAGCTTTGAAGACTAATGCTACGGTCCTAACGAAATTGTGTTGACAATAATGAAGCTAAAGTTGTCAATTGGGAACTTATGTTAAAGTTTTAGTGTGTTGAAGTGTCAAACGTCACTCATTACTTCAAATGATAGCTACATGTTGTAAGTTAACTGTGTACCAAATTTCTTAATATCACATGAAGACGCATGATTTTTGAAGGTTTTCCTTTTAATTTTGTACCTTCCGTTTCTTAAGTGGGAAGGGGGGTCATTCAGTGAAATAGATTGATGTCATAGGTCAAAACATACATGTGAATCAATTTAAATGAAAATCAACTGAAAGTTTTTCGAGTTTTGACATATTTGATTTAGTATGGGAGTCACTCTCCAATATGTAGGAAAGTCATGAAAATATCATACAGACACTGAGGTCCTAAAAATTCTCGGTTAGAAAATTTCACGTTATTCTGACCACAAGTTTATATGTTAAAGCGTGAACAAGAAAACGCTTCCATTTACATTCATACAAATATGAGGTTTGTTTGGGCATTTGCATATGTACGAAATCTCCTAAATCTCCTATCACATGGAAAATGCACAGGTTCTGTCGTTTTTTCAATGAATTTGGAAGTCCTCGCTTCAAAATCGAGGGAAAAAATCTGCATATAAAAACACTTTCTAGTGCCAAATCATGCTTTTAAACCAAATTCATAAACAATTTAAAAATGTTCGATTGTGTCATATTTTCAGATTATTTTATATGGGAGCCTACCTACTCTCAAATATGAGGTTCTTTATCCTTTTAATACAAACCATCTTTAGCCCAAAAACTAGGACTAGAAAATTGCTGGTTATTCCGACCACCGGTTCCTAAATAATGGTGTCACAAGAAAATCGCTTCTATTTTTTTTTATATTAGTAAAAGAATAAGTTTTACCTAGGCTTTTTGACATTCTTAAATTTTTTGCTTTTGCTTGGACACCCTGTAAGTTTTACTCCATCCATAGTCTCGAACGTAAACCCAAGCTTACAGCTCAGGTCTTGTAAGCAGAGAGAAGAGATCGAAAAACAAACTTCATCAATTTCGATGGCTTTCTCAATCGGTAACATCCGTAAGAACCCAATAGCGATGAAAGATTTTTCATTTTAGGCTGAAAGTTAATGGTTTGGATTACAGTCTCTCTTGATTTTTCAACTTACACACAAATAATAGTTCAAGTTTAAAATATTTAGAAAAAATCCGTTGCTTCGAAAGTTGGATAGTTTCCCAAGAAGTTTATGTACAATATTCGTTTCAATTCCCACCGGAATGAAAACTGTGAAACCACTTTCGAAGAGAATATATCATTCGAATCACCTTCCATACCTCAAGCTGGTTTTGTAATTTAGATTTTACTACCAACATCATTGCCCTGCTTCATCACTCTGGGTAGGGCGTGGGAACGAATGAGCTTCAACAACATATCTCCTCGGTTTCACAAAAGCCGGCTCTCTAAACGGAAGCCCGGCCATGATCTCCCGGAATTCGCAGCATCTGCCACAATTTAACGCCGAACATGGCCAAGCCAAAGGGATTACCCAATTCAAACTGCACCGCAAAAGCACCGGGAGACGAGCTTCCATTTTACTACAACGTCACACCGGAGCGTACGATTTCGCTGGTTTTTTTCTTCCCGGTTTTAGTTTTAGTTTCAAGTCCCACAGCACAACCCCGGGAAATCTAGAGGATATACTGTTTGGTGGCCTGGAATAAAAGTCCCCTCCCGGAAGATCGTTGGACAGGCAAACATCCACCCATAGATCAACCCGTTTTGGGCAAGGAATATATTTCATTCCGCATGACTAACGGTCCGAGGGTTGCGCCGAATAAACTTGTTACTGCCAGCCCAGGCCAGGCCAGGCCAGGAAGCAGCCAAATCGGAATGCAGGAAAAATGTCACCCGGCTCCTATTTTCCTTCTTCCTACTGGCAACAGGTCCCAGGTCAGCCTGCAATGATGGCGCAGCTACATTGTTTTCGTGGAGTCGCGAAAATCTGGATGAAAAGTTAGCTTAAATTTAACCTCGGTGTCCACCACTGATATTGTGACAAAGAGAATGAATAAAAAAATCCCGTGTTTTGACAAAAAAACGTGCTCATCTGTGCAAATCTCAAACAAAAAATTTAAGTGTTGATCTTTTAAAGCATATTTTATTAACATTCAGGAATATATATTTTCAGTAAGTTTGCAAAAATAAGAGCGATCAAACACGACAGTGCTGAAATTTGTTTTTCTTTCTTTTCAGCAAATAAAAGATCCTGGGCGTTGGATTTTGTTCTCTTATTAAACTTTTAACCGAAATTTAGTCATTTGTCTGGCAATGAATTCTTATATGAAAAGAAGTTCTACATGTACATTTTTTTTCATCGAAAAGGCAGATAGAAAACATGAATTTTTATTTTAAGTGTGCATAAACTTTTAAAGGATGTACACAATTTTTTTTTGAAAACTCAGTTTAGTATTGAATAACACCATATTTAATTTCTCGTAGAATTTTTTTACTTCAGACTGTTGAAAAAGCTTTTATATTACATCACTTATTTGCACAATTTTTAAACGACAACTTACGTCATCTTCCGGATTTCCTTGTAAAGTTTTATTACTACTACATAAATATTTGAGTTCGTCATCACATCACGGTGTATGAAATCTTAGCAGTGCTGCTTATTATTTCCACAAATCGAGAAGTGTCCTGAAAAATCCTGTTTTTTTTTGCTTCGCGTTCTCCTGATTATTGACAAAACCACCTAGCACCCCTGCTCATAATTTCAATTCATAGCAGAGGTGCCAGGTGTTATAATTAACCAGGATTTGTCCTGATTTTCGAAAGACCGTCCTTGTCCTGATTTGTCCTGTTTTTGAAAAATAATCTTTGAATGTAATATTAAATATCTATACTGTATTGAATTTAAGTAATTAGTAGTAGATATTAAGCAATAAAAAAACTTCACTGATAATTATTAACCTACGTTATCTGCCGAATTTTCTTGTAATGTTTTATGACCACTACATAAACATTTTAGTTCGTCATCACATAATGGTGTGTTCATAGGAGAATAAAAGAAAAAAAAATACAGTAAAGCTCTGTTTTTAGAAATATTTGATCAGTGAGTATTTTATATGATTTTTTTAAGATTGTCAGTTTTTTTTCATTGTAACTGGATTATATTTTATTCTTATTTATTTTTATTTTTCACTTTTAAAGAAACTTCTTAATGCTGTCAATTTGAAATAGATAAAAAATAAAGTTTTGCTTTGAAAGTTCAGTACTTACTTTTGATTTTTAGTTGTGAATATTTATTTCTATCAGGAATTTTTGTTAAAACAATTTTTTCGATATTGTTTGTGATGTCCAAATAAAGCGTCAATCGCTTTACATATTTAGGATTGCCCTCAGTTATATGGAGGTTTTTAGAAGCCAAAATAGCAATTCTCTTATCCACGAATATTGTTTTTTTTTCCAAAATAGCAGACTGTGCAAATTATTATTTTGATTGGACAACTCTAAGGCGACCTTCAAACGCCTTCAAGTTGATTCAGTTTTTGAAGTAAAAATGAAAAAAATAAAACTGTTTTTAAAAAAATATGATTCATTCTGTCATCTGTTTAAATGTTTACAACTTCATTGGACAGAAGATTTTAATTTAAGTCTGACTGCTTAAAACGTGTATATGATTGATACAAGACGGAACGAAAAGGAACCTCTTTCAAATGCCTTAATTTTAAAAGATTGAAAGTACAATTGTTTAGTAGTTAAGCTGATTGGTTTTGCTCTGTTTTTTTTTTCTTTTTTCATCAAGATCTACAGACTCTGTTTTTCCTGTGTTTCGTTTGTCTATTTTTTTCGAAGTGAACTTTAACCTGTTTCTGTTATTTTGTTTACAGTTCAATATCTTCTACAGCTACGTTTTGTCATTACTTTAACCGTTGACATATTTTAAAAATTTAAGAGTTTTTAAGTAATCAGATTTGAAGGAAAATACCTTTTACATAAGAAAATTTGTAACTTTAAATTATTTAATTATTGAATTGAGTCATTTTTTCAAGAATAAAGGCGTTAAAAATCTATATTCTCCTGTTCCTACGATCAACCTAAATTTAAAATTATAGACTTGGTTCTAGATTTTCAAAAGGTTGATTCAAATTCTTCTCCTTAAAAGTGTCACAATCATTAATTTTAAAATCCTCAGGAGTTTGTTTATTGGAAATATTTTGAATTAGTGAAAATTACAAAAACAATTTTTGTTTCAGTAGAAAATAAAAAAAAAGTCTTTTCTCTTTTCAAGTAGAAAGAATCCAGAAAACACAAAAAAATGAAAACATAATACTAACTTTCTTCGGATTCTTTTGTACAAAATTTAGGCTAAACAAAACAATCTTGGATAGCGATTTGGATCATTCTATTATAAGGTTGCCAAATTGCTTGGTTTTATCCGGGTTTGCCCGGATATTTGATACAAAATTTTAGAAACGTCCGGCCCGGCCCGGTTGCCCTGAATTCATTGATAAATGCCCGGATTTTGCCCGGATTTTTTCACTTTATTTGACAAATAAAACAAAAAAAAAAAATTAAACATGTTGCAAATTTTTTTTATCTAGCCACCAAAACAAAAAGTTTAGAGCAGATTTTGCAAAAATTATCATGAAAGGGGTTTTCCAAGACTAAAATACGATTTCAAATTTGTATTTGAACTTTGATGAAAACATAATTTTTTTCAATTCTTCTATCTTGATTTTTGTTAAGTAATTTCTGGGTTTTGACTAAATTTGCCCGGATATTGCCCGGATTTTCGGTATCGATTTTGAAATTAAAAGCCCGGATTTTGCAGGTTTTTTTTTAATTAAAATTTCCCGGATTGTCTGGCCCGGATACGTGCTGAAGAAATTCTGGTAACCTTATTCTATTATATGCTACGAATATCCTGTTGAACTGTGGTAATCACCGATGCCACATGTACCGATTTATCGGTATTTATACCAATTTTCGAGCAAATTTTTGACATGAATCTGCATATTCAAAAAACTGATTTTTTACAAAATATACCGATTTCTTACCAATTTTTGAGATTTTGGTACAAAATATAAGATACATTTCAGTCTACCCAAGACTATTGAAAATATTGGGTTTTCTGTTAAATTGAAGACGAACGTATTTAGTTAGCTTAGTAAGAAACACTTTAAGCTTTTGAGAAAAGTGAACGAGTTTCAATATTTCAGTTGAATAACTCAAATTTTAAAGTGTCCTGTTCGGACTGGGGACTTCGAATCTTGGAGAAGTCATATGCATAGGCATAAGCAGATGTTTGAATTATATTACTACAAAAGGAAAGATACATTTTTTTTAAGATAGCCGTATGTTTAAAGACAAGTCCACAAATAAAATGCTAACCATCCGTTGAAATTTTGGAAAACTTTTGTTTTTTATAACATATTCTATGATATTAGCCAGAATAACCAGCGAAAGTTAATCTCATGAGATTAGATATGTATGAGTTTTCAGAATTTAAAAAACACAAATAATGTAAAAAAACATTCAATAAGGATCACACTTATGAGGAATTATGTGTTTATCGATTACTTAAAAAATATTTTTTGATTGAGAATATTACAAGAAAGCTTCAGGAGTGCGTTTTTTTAATTGAAAAACCAACAAAAACTTTCAATTTGTAATTTTTTTTTTTGTACAAAATGCTAAAAAGATCGATTTGGAGTTAAAAATACGGAACCATTTTTCATGTTTCAAACTATATTTGGTGATTTCTTCAGATTTTTATAAATTTATTTACATACCTCTATACTCGAAAGAGAAATACAAGTTTAAAAAAAACGTATGGAAAATAGCAAAACACCAGAACTTGAGAGTGTGTTTTCTCCAAATTTACTTTTATGCATTTATATCCCTTTTTTCACTCTTATATGCCTCGATAATGAAAATCCAAAGCAGCAAAAATTTCGTGAAAAAAATAATGGTAAAGAAAATATAGTAAAACCCTCTGAAAACTCTTTAAAACTAATCAAAAATGTTTGAACAACAGAAAAAAGCAAGCATACAAGATTTTACTAGGCATTTATTTAAAAAAAAATTAATTAAAAAATTCAGAATCACTACCGAAAACCAATTTTAAATCCACTTAAAATACCGATTTTTTTTTTTTGATTTCCATACCAAGATTTTTTTGTGTTCAAAAATACCGATTTAAATGTGGCATCACTGGTGGTAATGGAAACCCACTGAAAAATATATAATTTGAATGAGAATGTAGTGGTGCGTTTCGAATATCATTCTTCCAGATCCCTGCAACGTTACACGATTTGTCTATGTATCGTGTGACCAACATCTTTTAAATATGTGCTCGTGAACCTCGTTTTTAAGCTTTTTTCCTCTGATTTTAGTTTTTTTTTTGCCTTGAGAGCATAGAAGATGAAAGCTTTAATCTGTCAAAAAAGGGGGAAAAAGGGGAAATCTGAGAGATGTGCTCCACAAGGTTTGAATAACATTAATGAATGATTGCGTCGGAATTCGTGATGATTGCGCTTCAGTCTAAATACTAACTTTGATTTCAGAAATGTGAAATCGATACAATTGGCTACGACACCCATCATCTTAAAAAAAATGTATTGATACTATGGTGGATTCTAAAATTTAAAATATATCACAATTTTACCAGCCAACACTCCTTATTATTTTGAACCAAGCACCAAAACTTTGAGCAATTTGGGTTGCCAAAACTTACCCGTTAATAACATCGAATGGTTCATTCTTCCGACATCATGAATTATCATAAATTAAGATCCGGCCCGGCCCGGTTGCCAGGATTTCATTGAGAAATGCCAGGATTTTGCCCGGTTTTATTCACTTTATTTAGATGATAAAACAAAAAAAAACACCTCCAAAACGAAATTTTTTGAGCAAGTTTCATAAAATTAATCCTGAAAGGTTTTTCGGAAGCCTAAGTTACGGTTCAAAATCTATCGATGAGTTTTGATGAAAAACATTTATTTCACTTTTTTTCTTGATTTTTCTTGATATGTTTCTGAATTTTGACAAAATTTGCCCGGATATTGCCCGGATTTATGGTCGACAATTTGAAATCTAATTCCCGGATTTTGCCAGGTTTTTATATAGAAACTAGCTGACCCGGTGTGCTTTGCTACACCTTTTAAAATCGAATGATATTTTCAGAATTCACTCAAATGATTATTGTTTTGTTGGCATTATTTTAAATCAAATTATAACATTATTCATAAGCAACCGCTATAAAATGAGAGCTGCAGCTGGAGTATCGGATTGCAATCCAAAAATAACTCAAACTTATATTCTGAGTCTTGAACTATAAATTTGTGTTAAAGATCTGATAATTTTAATCTGTTCCTTTAAGCTTCGCCCTTAAAAAAAAGGGTCTCAAATAAATCATACGCAAACAATCCAACTGATAAAATACGGTTGTTTTTGCTTGATATATTCTGGATTTATGCTAAAAACTGATAAGAGAGCCCCCTCCCGTCCTTCCCTTCACCCCCTGCTGAATGGTGGGGTGATTTTTAATAATCATACCCATTTTATTCGTTCCCAAAAATCTTCTTGTATCAAATATTGTTCCATTGGTTGATAAGTTTTTAAGCTTAACAACAAAATTTATATGAAACCCCCTCCTTTCAGCTCCTCTCTACACTGTAAAGCGTAAGGGTCTATAACAACCGCAGAAACATATCTCGTAACCAAGTACCTTTCCATGCCATATTTGTTTCAATTTGTTGGCTTCGTTAGCATAAATTGAGAACTACACAAAAAAATTTTTTGACTATTACGTGTCACTGAAAACTGCAACCTTTAAAATAAATCACCGGTAATTAACAAAACCTGTAATTCTAAATTGTTCTCCTTGAAAGTAAACGAAGATTCATTTATTACTACAGCAAATGTCCTGTAAAAAAGTTGTACACTAAAAATTAAATGTCACGTTATCATGTTTTCGACCTGTAAATTACGGTAAATATCCTGCTCCTTTTTGTTACAGGACATTTGCGTAATTTTACAGGAAATAATTTTTGCTGTGTAATGCTAACAAAATTGTAATGGGCTCACCTCCCTCCTCCTATGTACTTGCTCACTGAAAGGAGGATGGTGTGTCAGATAATCATAGAATCATACAAAAATGATTTTCCCTGTGAAGTTTTGTCCATTTCTCGGAAAAAAAGAGTTAAGTGTAAGCTTTTCTCTTCCCTTCCTTTATTCCCAATTCTATTACCCACTGCAAGAAAGGAATTGTTTGACATAAAAAATCTTCTCGTATTAAAATATCATCCCATGGCAAATTTGGTATTATTTGCGTTGTAAATTCTTAAGTTATGTATAAACTTGAAAGGAAGTACAATCCCCCTTCCGTGTTCCCCATTGAATGGAGTAGGAGAACCTAATATTCATAAAAGTATTTAATGTTCTCAAATACTTTTTGATACCAAATTTTATTTCATTTGCTCTTTTAATTCACGAGTTATGCAAAAAAATTGTATGGAAACCCCCCTTTCCCCTTTATATCCTTCCGTTGAAAAAGGCGGGGTTCAATTTATAATAGAAACATTTCTCGTATCCAAATACCCTCACATACCAAATATGGTTCAATTTGCTCGATCATGTCTCCAGTTATACTGAAAATTGTAAGTGAGAGCTCTTCTCCCCCTTTCCTCCTACTTTTCGAAGGAGTCAGGGATACGAAATATTCAAAGAAGCATTTCTCGTACCCAAATATCATTCCATGCTAAATTTTGTTCCATTTGTTGTTGTAGTTCTTGTGCTATGCAATAAAAATGCTGGAAAGATGGACGGGTCTCAAATAATCATAGAAATATTTTTCGTATTCAAAAACCTTCCTATGCCAATTTGGTTCCATTTGCTTTATTAGTTTTTGAGTTATTTCAAAAAATATGAAAGAGGTCCCTCCCCCTTTCAACTGTAAAGAGGGAGGGGTCTCAAAAAATCATTGACATATTTTTCGTATCAAAATAGCTTCCCCTGCCAAATTTGGTTCCAATATCTTGAATAGTTTTCGAGTTATATGAAAAATTGTAAGGTAGCCCCCCTCCCCCCTTTCTTTCTTCCCACTGAGAGGAGGAAGGGGTACCTTATATTCATTGAAATATTCTCTATTCCGAAATACCATCCCATGCCAAATTTGATACCATTTGCTTGATTGGTTCTCGAGAAATGCAAAAAATTGTCTTTTGTTTGGGAGGCCCCTCCCCTCCTTCCTGTTAGGGGGAGGGGTCCCAAACTAAAATAGGAACCTTTTCCGGCCTCCAATACCCCCACCTGCCATGTTTCACGTAAATCGGTTCAGTAGTTTCTGAGTCTATAGGGAACAGAAAGACAGACAGACAGACAGACAGACAGACAGACAGACAGACAGACAGACAGACAGACAGACAGACAGACAGACAGACAGACAGACAGACAGACAGACAGACAGACAGACAGACAGACAGACAGACAGACAGACAGACAGACAGTCAGACAGACAGACAGACAGACAGACAGACAGACAGACAGACAGACAGACAGACAGACAGACAGACAGACAGACAGACAGACAGACAGACAGACAGACAGACAGACAGACAGACAGACAGACAGACAGACAGACAGACAGACAGACAGACAGACAGACAGACAGACAGACAGACAGACAGACAGACAGACAGACAGACAGACAGACAGACAGACAGACAGACAGACAGACAGACAGACAGACAGACAGACAGACAGACAGACAGACAGACAGACAGACAGACAGACAGACAGACAGACAGACAGACAGACAGACAGACAGACAGACAGACAGTTATATATGGTCGCAATTCGACCAGACCGAACTGAACGTCAATTTGAAAAAAATTGAGTTATCTATTGCAACGGATGCGAAACATGATAAACTACCTATCCAATGAAAATCAGAACATTTTTACTGTTTTTAATGATTTTATTAGAAAAATTCAATGTTGCAGACAGTGGAAATGGCAAAAATGCGTTGCGCCAAAGTGAACTGAGAGCCAGCTTTGAGGTGAAGATGAAAAGCATGTTTTGGTCATGAAACTGATTTTGTGCGAAATAAGCTTATGTGTGTTGATTTTTTTCTTTTCAAAACAGTTCTCCGGTTTGTCAGGAACTAATATCTAATAAATTAAATGGTAAGAAACGTTCCCGTAGCTAAAAACTTCATGTGGCGGATTGTTAACATTTATTAAAATTTCGTTTAGCCAGACTGAACCGAATCCCTTGAATTTTGTTTTCCAATTTACTTAAGGGAATGTTGGGATTTTTGACATTTAACGATAAAAGATGCTTTATTTTATTGCTTACTGTCGTTCAAAACGCAACCGGTAAGTTAAAATCACAGATATTCCGCTTTTCAAAAGTGCGAAATTTGTATGGCTCGGTTCACTCTGGCTCAACGACAAAAAACATTTTTCAAGCATCAGCCATACTCGTTGGGTGCTGCTCGTAAAGCGCCTATTGGTAGGCTCCTACGTTTAGAACAAATTGCCCAGTCAAATGATAGTGCATGACAATTTTTTAAACATTTTTGTTCGACCAGAGTGAACTGGGTTCAAACCTAATGCTATTAAAGTTCAGTTTTCTGCTTGATGTATAATCAGAAATCGACCAGTATAACCTCGATGGCTTTATAAGAGTCTAAATGTGATGGTAAAACGATTAAATAAGATATCTGATGAAATGGTATCAATTGGTAGGGCTGTGAACTTCGAACTCGATTTTCTCGAAATCAAGTTTATGGCGTTCAGTTCGGTCTGGTCGAATCGCGACCATATATAGATTGCCCGGTTTTTTCTGTCCGGTTACGTGCTGAAAAATTCTGGCAATCTAAGTTTGAATCATTGTTTAATAATCATAGATATTTATGAAAGATGAAATTTTTCAACGGATATTTGAAAAAAAAAAGTTGAAGAGGTTGTGTATAAGACACGACCGCCAGGTAAACGTAGAATTACGAAGCAAGTGTATTCAATCTCTTTCTTGAAAAGTTTAGTGGCCCTGAAAAGGACTTTTTAATGTAGTTTGTGGTCCAGAAAAGGACCGTTTTCTGATGGTTGTTATATTTTCAGTGGCGGTCTTCGGTGTTCGCAAATAGAAATCGTTAGACGAGCTTGGTTGTACCCTGGATTTTTTGCTTCTAAGGCGAAAACATGAAAATATTGGACGATTACGATAAAAACATAAAAGCAACGAAAAACCCCTACGAAACAACCAAAGAACCCATCGTGTTCGACAGGCTGGAAAGTTTTAAAAGGCCGACAACTGCGACGTGTTAGTCTCATTTCTTCGTAGCGCATTTTCCCGTCGTGTGGCCGCAGTAAGCGACGGTATCTGTTTGTGGTATTATCACAGTCAACCTTATTTTAGAGAGATGGAGAAAGAAATTACCGGCTTGTGCAAACTTACACCGTGGAAACATTTCAAAATTTATTGAAAAGTTGAAAAAAAGCTTGTTGCGTTTCGGTCTGAGTCGGCCCTTCGAGAGTTATCTCGACAATTCCCAGCGCACGTCCTCTGACTCAAATCATTTTGCTTGCTGCTTTGTCGCATAACAAAAAACGTCGCCGCTTGCTGCGACCACACGGGAGAACGCCCAACAAACGAATGAAGTTCACGTCGCATGGTGGCTGGCTTTTTAAAACCTTCCAGCTTGTCCAACACGTTAAGTTTTTTGTTTGTTTCGCAGGGGTTTTTAGTTGCTGTCGCAAATTTTCTTTTCGTTCCTCTGAATATTTTTTAAATAATACAAAGTCGGCCTATTCGGCCTATTCGGCCGAATACTTAGCTCAACTATTTGGTGAGCCGAATATTCGGCTTAACGGTTTTTTAGCGGTATTCGGTACATCTCTAAACAGGATAGTTCAAAACGAATATGTGACGATAATGTAAATTGACGGTTGTCAAAAATTAGTTTAAACAATCTGAAAGTCGTGCTAAGGTTCTCGCTCAGAGAGTTAGAAATGTAACGAACCCTCAATTGAAAACTTGAAAATGCTTTAATAAGTATTTGTTACAAATATTATATTTTTTTAATAACGATTATTTTGTATTCCAGTTGCTGCCAAATATAAGGCTTCATCTAAAAAGAGTTCACCAAACTCCACCAAAACTAATGGTAAACTTTCCGCTAACCGGAGAAACTCCCTAATGGCAGATCGTCCCGGGAGTGCATTTTATTTGAATATATTTCGAACGTGCTTTCCCGAGCTAACGATTGCCTTGCGGGTATCATTCTTCGCCGAATACCGGCTGCTGGCTGATGTTTCTCGTAAATTTTCCCGACTGTTCGGTTAGATTTTTGGCGCACAACAACAACGACAACGGCATCAGCCAGAAAGTAAAGAAATAAACTTGGGGAAAAAAAAACAGAGCTCCTGCTTATCTCCGGTATCATTTTCAGCTGTTTTCGGCATCAAGCTGAATGGAACGAATCTGTGTTCTCTGTTTTTTTCTTCTCTCCCCCACTTTCGGGGCTCAGACAGATTGAAAGCTTATTCACACCTGAAAGGTACAAATACAATTACGCAAATGCCTCCACAATCCCCGACCAACAAACTAACAAGTACAACAACAGCAAAAAAAAAAAACACAAAACTGCTGTCGAAAAACTGAAAAGAAAGATTTTAAGTGCGATTTTAAACAGCCATCAGAAAGAAGATGAATGAGCCCACTGATGCTGCTGCTGCTGCTGAGTCGTTGCCTTTTGGAGAAATGGATTTTCAGTTCAAAGTGAAGGTAGAGATAGGAGAAAAAAATCTCAAACTCTCTACGTCCCTTGATTTGCGATAATTTGAAGATTTATGCTTCGGTATTTGGTGGATTTGCTTATCTGCATTTGTCTGGAACTGTCTGAAGGACTCCAAAAAATTGTTGGAGGTTAGCTGATTGGCTATTTATAGGGCTTTTTACAAGCAGAAATAATGATTTTCGAAAAAAGTCGTCTTTCTTTTTTTTGTAAAACTAAGCAAATTCTTTTGAATGTGAATTTTGCGATGAAGATAAATATGACTTTATTGACAAAAATGACAAAAATGACAAAAATGACAAAAATGACAAAAATGACAAAAATGACAAAAATGACAAAAATGACAAAAATGACAAAAATGACAAAAATGACAAAAATGACAAAAATGACAAAAATGACAAAAATGACAAAAATGACAAAAATGACAAAAATGACAAAAATGACAAAAATGACAAAAATGACAAAAATGACAAAAATGACAAAAATGACAAAAATGACAAAAATGACAAAAATGACAAAAATGACAAAAATGACAAAAATGACAAAAATGACAAAAATGACAAAAATGACAAAAATGACAAAAATGACAAAAATGACAAAAATGACAAAAATGACAAAAATGACAAAAATGACAAAAATGACAAAAATGACAAAAATGACAAAAATGACAAAAATGACAAAAATGACAAAAATGACAAAAATGACAAAAATGACAAAAATGACAAAAATGACAAAAATGACAAAAATGACAAAAATGACAAAAATGACAAAAATGACAAAAATGACAAAAATGACAAAAATGACAAAAATGACAAAAATGACAAAAATGACAAAAATGACAAAAATGACAAAAATGACAAAAATGACAAAAATGACAAAAATGACAAAAATGACAAAAATGACAAAAATGACAAAAATGACAAAAATGACAAAAATGACAAAAACGACAAAAATGACAAAAATGACAAAAATGACAAAAATGACAAAAATGACAAAAATGACAAAAATGACAAAAATGACAAAAATGACAAAAATGACAAAAATGACAAAAATGACAAAAATGACAAAAATGACAAAAATGACAAAAATGACAAAAATGACAAAAATGACAAAAATGACAAAAATGACAAAAATGACAATAATGATAAAAATTACAAAACCAGTTATCAGAAATGAACGAAAACTACAATAAATACAAAAATTATTTTTATCAATGTGGTTATTTTTTACAGTTTTGTCATTTAATTAGTCATTTTTTCCATTTTGTTATTTTTTCAATGTGGTCAGTTTTTTCATTGGTTTGAAATTTGTCAGTTTTGTAAATTTCATTATTTATGGTTTGTCAAACATTTTTTTTATCTGATTGTCAATTTCTGAAATGTTTTCGTCTTTTTATCAGTTTTGCCTATTTAGACAATTTTGGTTGTTTTGCTTCATTTTTTAATTTAGTACAAATTTTAGTTCATAAAATAAAATTTAAATAAAAATAAAAAATTGACAAAATTTTCAATAAAAACCAAATTGGCAAAAATTACAAAATTGAAAATTTAACTAAGTTAAGAAAAACGTTAAAACGTCGAAATTGAAAGTTTTGAAAATAGTCATGATTATCAATATTTCTTAAAATTCGACCGTTACGTTACCCTTCGTTACCCTATCGTATTTTTACTCCAATGATTGAAATTTTCGCAATTCGCAATTTAAATAATCTCGTTTTCTTCACTTTGGAGTTCCAATCAGACAAACGTTAGATAATTTGAATCACATGGGTGTGCACCTTTTTATAAATGTTTTTTTTTTTGATATTTTTTTTTAATTACCATAAACTTTAACTCCAATAAGTTTTCATACTCATTTAAATAAAATCATTGTTAGTTAAAGTCTTCAATAAGATGCAATTAAAAATTATTTATATGTAATTTATATGTAAATAATGATAATTTCAAAAAAAAATTATCCTAGACAAAGCCGGATTTAGGGGGGAGGGGGGCAATTGCTTCAAGCCTCCCGGCACAGGGAGCCCCCCTGAGGGAAAAATATTTAACATTACTTTAATCATACTACTTCAATTTCTACGAATCCATAGAAAGAATTAAAAAGTAAAAATCGAAATGAATACTAAAAATATGAAAACTAAAGGGGCCCTCGTGGAATTATATCTAGAATAGTTTTTTTCAACATAAGTTGAGGGGGGCCCCTGAAGTAAGCAGTGAAGGAGTTCTTCCGCATTTTTCGTACTGAGAATATCAAAATCTTGGTATGGAATTTCAAAACTTTCAACCCAACATCTGGACAAAAATAATGTCAGCCGAATTCGAAAAAAAATTAAGAAGAATGTGATATAATATCGAAACACGCCAGTCTGAATATTCTCTACAGAACAGGTAAAATAAAGAAAAACATCTCCTCATTTTCTTTACATACAAACTTCTTGCAAAATAATAATGTGTATTATTACGTTAACTTTCTGATTAATGGCTACTGCACTAAAATAGCAGCTAATTTCACCAAAACTAGCTCACAGTGCTCAGAGAGAACAGAGAAGCAGAATGATAAACATTTCAAAGTTTTACCCGGGCAGTATCCGGGTTAATACCGGGTATTATTACTATTTTTCTATCAGTATTATTGAAATATCCATTGGTTTATAAATACTAAACCCTTTTCCGTCCCTTTTTTTGAAAAAAAAAAACTATAACAAAAACTGTAGTTGCTTAAATTGGATAAATCGACACTACTGAGAATCTTTATTGAATTTCCAACCCAATTTCTGTCGTAGACTTAAAATTCGTATTGAAATGGCCAAAATTGATTTAACCAAAATATTATTATCGTCTGAAGTAAATATCCTGAATTCAGTATATCACCTTCAAAACCACCATAAAAACAATCTCATAATTCAGTTGCTAATATCATTGAGTGATTCTCTCAACATGAATACTTCTATGTTTTTAATCTTATCTTTTTTCTGAATCAATTTATTGAGTTATTTCTTTAGTTACTGAAGATCAGTTTCATTGTTTTTTGGAATTTAAAGAACTCAAGATCTTTGTTTAGGTACTAAACTCATTCGGATTTCCTATCTGACTTCAATGATAACTGATTCTGTGTTTTAAACATTTAATCTCTGTACTGATTTTTTTCAATCGATAGTTTTTTCACTCATAGCCCTTTGGCTTTGGGGGCATCGAGTGTAACTTTTGTCAAATCAAGAATAACAATTTAATAAAAAAAAATTATTCATAAACATCTCATGAAAATGTTTTTTCTTGTGTTTCAAAGATATAAAATTGAAATACACTTGCTTTCGCTCTAATTGTAACTTTGAATCTCTCTTTTTTTTATTTCATTCTTATTTTGTTTTTCAAAAGTTGATTTGAAATTATGATTTAGTTTTAAAACACAGAATTGTGGTTCTGAATATAAACTGGTTTAAAGTTTTGAATTCCTAAACTCCTATAACTGTTTCTCTATGGAATTGGAATTAAATTATTCTGTTTATTTATTTTTATTTTGTATTCTATGTGTCAAATCTTGAATAAATTTCCCAATTGTCATTAGGTGAGTTTTTCTTGATGAAGCACAAATTTTAGTTGGTGATAAGGGTATTAAAAAAAATTGAGCATTTAATTTTGCATTTTGATACTCAAATCAGAGCTATCATATTTTAGAAATTTCCACACTCTTCCGCAACGTTTGCATGTGACTAATTATCAATTTCAATTTGAAGATACCAGCAACCATCTACTACGCAGACAAAATGTCTATTTGAAGACAGCACACTAAACTCGTCTCCAGTTCTTTTACACGTTTAAAATGTTTTCTCTGGGAAAGCATTTGAAAAAAAAAATCGAATCAGAGGAGCCCTCTGAAAAGAATTCCCCGGGCCCTCCGAAAAAAATTTCCCCGGGCCCTCCGTTGGCTTAATCCAGCCCTTATTCTAGATATATACAATTTTAATGTTTTGTTGGTTTTCAAATTATTTCCAATCAACTGCGTTAGAAATTCTTCAATCAAAATTTTGATATCATTTTTTTTATATTTTTATTGAATTTTTTTACATCTAATTAACAGACTGTAATAAACGCTACTATTCACTGCAAAGTGTAATAATTCGGTTTTTTCTGTTAACAAAGTTGTTACTATGTGCTGTATACTTTTCTGCGTAAAACATATTAGAAAATAATCTTATTAGCCGAAATCTTTTAAATAAATGTTTGGATGGATAAAATTTTGATGTTAAAAAACGCGTGCTGAAAAGTTATCATATCCCAGCAAATGGAAACGAGAGTTATGATCTCTTTTTTTAAAATGTTTTTTGTTGCATCTATCCTCAGACAGGTAAAAGATTTTTACGCCATCGAAACACGTTAAAATTTGTACATTTTTTTTCTTGATTTTTACAATTTCCGAAGAAAATAAAAAACAGCAAAAATGTATCTCAAGGTGAGATAAAATTTGACATAATCATCATTAAATGATACCTCGATAGCATCATATAAGGTATGTATTCGAAAAAAAAAATGCATCATGATGTTTTGTGAATAACTTTTGATTGCATCGATGGAAATTTTCAGAGAAGTTACCTGATAAAGTAAAGTTTACACAGCATATTTTAGTGATTTTCTGTCGAGTTGTATTTGAGTCCGATGAAAATTTTTTTGACTTATTTTTTGGGAACACATGCGCCATCTATAATGCATACTACGAACCACCATTCAAAATAACGCAAAATTTTTAATTTTGTCGGAATTATATCAAATTTAGCCGATTGTCCTCCTTCGGCACAAAAACAACATATTTGACTTTTTATCACTCCACCACCATTTTTGCGTAATGGCATGATTTTGGATCCAATTTAAACAGAGTATAAACTTTGTGGGACCTATTGAAGAGCTTTACAGAGAAAACGGTCACATTTGGAGGATGTCTTCTCTGTATTTTCAGACATTCATCTTGTCAATTGTTATGCATCCTCAAGTACTAGATAACATTTTTTTTTTTGCTCCATTTACATCATTGGAAAATACAGGCGAGACTTGTCAATGAAAAGTTTCCGGTTGGAAACCTGTCAAGTGACCGCTAAAGAGTTAGTTGTGCTGTCCATTACGAAATTTCTCAAAATATCTTTCCGGAAGCAGTCCAAATATTTCCGGACGATTTTACCACCGATTTTTGTTTATTTTACCGGTAGGCAGCCTTTCTTCCTTGTTGAAACGAAGTGAAGCCTATTCATAATTCAGCTAGACGAACCAGTCAGAAAAAAAATACTATTTTTTTATCACTTCTTCATTCATATTTTCGGATTGAGCTTGAAAATACTGTCAAATACCTTTCACTTCATGCAATCAACAGTCTTTACTTTTATTCAAATTTAAGAACACGATTGGGTTCTCTAGGCCTTCTGATTTACCATGTAAACTTTGGTCAAATGACTGCCTTCCAGCTGTTTTTTGGGTCACTGGTACTTTTCTGGATTTTGTCTCGATTCTACCCAAAAAGTTTTGTCGATGATCTTCATTATTGGACGCAACCTCAAAAATCATTTTACAGATTGGCACCAAATTTTGTGCACGTATACATTGCATTACGAGGTAGCTTCACCGAACATTTCATCAATTTCCATCCATGCGTTCAAAAGTAATTCACGAAAAAGAGTGTTACATTTTTTTTTTGAATACACTCCTTAATAAAAATTGAATAAGTGCTTTAGTAGACAGATGTTGAAACCCGCTGTTGCATGATGCCCCGTTTTACGTTAGATCCGTCCAATCCTTTATTTAAAAAAAAATGAGTGAAAAAAAACATAATAAAGTAGGCAGTAGGTATAATAATTAAAAAAAAAGATTTTAATATCGAAGCTTTATACCTTTGAAATTGGTTTGATTAAAATATAATTTAGTATAATTTAGTGGGTATACATTCGAATTTTGTTCTTGGACATCATTCAGAACATTATTTTTCTGTTTGGAAGTCCTAGAAGTTCCAAAAAAATATGACCAAATGGTAAAAATAAATAAAAACTGTTTGTCACGCTGAGTTTGATTAAAGTTTTAATGAGCTAAGGCGTCGGATTCATCTCGAAAACATTTTTTTTTGGCTAGCATGAATACCAAAACTTTATCAGGGGTGCCAAATTTTCTAAAGGGTGTAAGGGTTTTTTATCTTTTCAAATGTTTTTAAAGTTTTTTTTTGGAATTTCATTATTCGATTATCACTAGTGTCCTTTGAATATTCCCAACAGGATATTCAAATTAAGTTTCACAATTCCCAGTTTAAGTCGTTTTAATTCTTCTGGCTTATGAATCAAACAAAAGACCGAGAAAACTCTTTCTTCATGTAATTTTAGCAAGTGAATGCCACATGAAATCCTCTTGATCATCAACGGAGTCCCAACGCCCCTCAGAGGGTTCTCCCTTTCTTCCTCTATTCTAACGCATCCTGGCTTGGCCAAACACTTCCGAAGTTCTGGCACGTTGATGGCCGGTCATGTAGTTGGCCTTCAAGATGCCGGATCGTAACAAATTACTGACCACTTTGACGAAAACAACTTTTATCCTCCCCCTTTTCCGCCGTTTTGCTCTCTTCCTTCAACCGGATGCTGTGCGCATAACTACTACTTTCCTAGAGACTAGAGAGACGTAGTTGTTGGTGGTCCAACCAAATAAAACTCCCGGGAGCTACGACCGAGCACTTTTAATTACTTTTCTGCCAAGTTTTGCTTCCAGGAGCTTTGGGCTGGACAAGGAGTCACCTTGTAGCTACTTGTATATTTTAGCGCTCACGACAACGCTGCGGTGCGAGTGGGTGGATTTTGGCCACAGCTGCACTGGATTATAACTTCGAGTGCCTTCCGCCGCGATGTAGGAAGTTAAAAGGAAAGAAGATCCAAGTAGGTCCTATAATGTCATTGTAATACCTTGTTGACTTGATAGTGGTGGTTTTGTTGTGCATTTTTAACAAGAAGCCCTATTTGTCACTATATTTTGATTGAGCTAGCGAGTTGAAATCTTCCTCTATCGGTATAGGTAAATAAGCTTGGTTAAAATATTTGGTTTTTATGTCTATTTGATTAGCCAAACTGAAGAGGCATTTTGTTCAACACGACTAGAACAATTGTAAATTTGAACGATTCTTAGATCCTCTCAAACGTTCACAGCTCATTAACTGATTCAAACTTCAGACTAAGCAATCCAGACTCCTTGGTTTTATCCGGGTTAGCTCAAATCAGGCCCGTGCGAAGGTTTCGTCCATAGCACAGTGGTCGAAAATGCAAAAAATGTTTCATAGAAATCGTTGTTTTTAATGCAAACATGGAAAAGTAAAATTGATGTATCTCGCTTGGATACAAGTGGATACAGACGATTGTACCTGAATCTTGTAGAGGAAATCTTTAACTTTAATTTAACATTTTACTGTAACGATTCAATGTGAATCATAATCGAATATTCAAATCAATACTTTTTTATGGACGTCCTCAACAAATCGTTCAAATAGATGTGTTTTATTCTGAATTGGAAATTTGATTGAAAATAAATTTAAAGCTGTCTAGTTAACAAATTTGAATTCCAAATTTGCAAAACAATAGAAAACGAATACGAATTAAAATTTTAATAAAATAAGAATTTTAATCTTCGGACATAAAAATTTGTAAAAAAAAATAAAATTTTAACTGTTTCTAGAACTGTATAGACCTGTGTTATTTTTTATATTTTATTGTAATTACTATTAAGTTATCATTAGGATCTACATATGATCTGTTGTTTTTATTCTAATAAACAACAATAAACAACAATAACATTTAAAATGAAACCTAATTTAGAAAGAAATTAAACCCAAATTTTAGAATAAATTTCCGATTGTGTCATAAATAAAACATGAATTTAGAAAAAAAACTTAAATTCAGGATATGAAATTTATGAACTCGATCAGGAAAACATATCCATTTTGAATCTTAGAGAATTTGTTCAAAACACATACCTAGTAGCCAGGGCCGTAGGATGAACCGACTCATGAGGGGGGTTTTGGTGACTTATTTTTACCTATGATTTTCTGCCCAACAACACACGAATAAAAAAAAATAAAACAAATTATGTTTGTAACTAGATGATTATTCATTTTTAAGTACTCATTAATAGTTTTTGTATGAAATCGTAACTTTAGAGAAGACACGAATGCCACAAGGATGATAAAGTGTCCTTTAAAAAAACCTTAAAAAAAGTAACTTTACAACAGTGGTCCTTAGCCTTAAGGGTGAGCTAAATTTTTATAATGAAGCCAAAATATGAAATTTGCTTTCATCGATGGTTAAAATTTTTTGAATTTGATTAAAAGTCTGGTAGATCAAAGTTATTTAAATTGAGCATAAAATAAGTTCTTTTTAGGGTAGCCTTCAATTTCTTTAAAAAAAAATTATTCTATACTCAAATCAAACAAGCCCAATCTTCTAAACTCTTTTGTAAATTCTAAGATTCTAACCTTTGATGAAAATAAATAAAATTTTACAAATTAAAAAACAGTAAGAGATAAAAAAAAATCGGAACAAATATGTTTGATGCAAACTTGAACTAAATTTATGATTTTAGTTTGAAATTAGGCTTTAAAAAGTGTAATATTAATTATGATTAACAAAACACTGAAAAAATAAAGTATTTTATGCAGATTTTTTAAGTGAAGATCAGGTACATGTTTCTTTATCTGGAAATATTTTTCATGAAGAACCAATCCCATGATAAAAATCTTGTGGATGATTTTTTTAAATATAATTTGGGATATTTTGCAGGAATCATAACTTTGAAAATTTACTTTAGTTTAGGTTTGTGATTTTCAGTTGAATTGTATGTAAAAACTAATTTTGATTAAAAATATTATATTTGGAAATTGAATTGACAAGCAAATTTTTAAGTTCATGTTCTCTTGAATTTCTTAACTATTTTATGTTGATTGAAAATCTTATTGAATTAAACTCTGAATCTGTTTCCAAATTTCTATACGATTTTTGAAATGTACAAAAAATATGATTTAGGAATCTTACTTCTAGATTAGAACTTTATTATCCAAGCCTTTGAGCCCTCATTCATGAATCTATTATATAAATTCTGTAGAGCTGGTGTAATCTTCGTTCATCATTTCAATGATTGATTTTTGATCTGTTTTGTGAATCTGGTTAAGATATGAATTTCAAATGATGATCTGAGTTTTCAATTTTGGATCGCCACCTAGAAGCTTTATATGTTTAAATTTTGTGCTAAAATAAAGTTTAAGAATTTCGAATCTGATATAAAAAAAATTCTTCTTTTTTAAAATTTGAAATCTACTAAAAATGCATGTGATTTTCGAGAAACATCATTCAAATTTTATATGAAATGTAAAACCGAATTTGAGCCATTATTTCAAAGCAGCTTTCCATTCTTAATTTCTTATGATTACTCGAAATGAAAATCAAAAATCCTAAACTTGATACAGAATCATAAATACGAAAATATGTCGAAATATAATTTTTGTTTTGGGAATATGGAACCAGAAGCTTCAAAATGGGTTTGATTTACAATTTAATATTCAGAACTGAATTTCTATAATCAGATTGCCAGATTGCCTGGCTTTAACCGGATTGGCCCGGATATTTAATATAAAATTTGGGATAAGTCCGGTCCGCTCCGTTTCCCGGATTTCATTGGAAAAGCCAGGATTTTGCCCGGGTTTGTTTTCATTCTCATTCTTTAATCAAACTAAAAAAAAAAAAACAAATTGTGTAAAATTTTTTACATAGATTTTTGATGAGCAATTCCTAGGTTTTGACCAAAATTGCCCGGTATTGCCTGGATTTTGGTCGACAGTTTTGAAATGAAATACCCGGCTTTTGCCAGGTTTTAATATAAAACAGCATGGATTTGTCCGGATACGTGCTGAAAAAAATCTGACAACCTTATTCTATGAAGCAGTGAGAAAATTTTGAAAACTGTAGCAGATTTTCAGCTTGGGATGGATTTTTGAGGTTTTTGCATTAGTTTTTAGTCCAGATAGTTACTCTTGAATATCTTTGCTCTATTATCATAATTTTATTATGAATTTAAAATTTTGAGTCTAGAGTAGCATACCTCGCTTGCTTTTTTGGACCCTCATGGGGGGGGGGGGGTTTAACCCCCAAACCCCCCCCCCCCCCCCCGTTCCTACGGCCATGCTAGTGGCTTATTTCATTTTATTTTACAAAATGATGATTTTTTTGAATTTTGTTTCAAGAGTGCAAGATCTCAAAACTCTGACTTTAATCATTTTTTTTTCTTGATTCTTCAAGTTATCAAAATAAATGTAATGTCTTTTTAGTTCTCAATGTTGAGATATTTATAATGGAACATGTTCAACTCATCATTGAATACTTATGTGTATGTACTGACAAAGTTTAGGTTGGACATTGATTTTTTGAACAATCAACAATCAAAAACAAAAATGGAATGGAATTCTTAGTACATGTTTTAAATGCTGGAGACACAAAACATTTACTAATTTGGTAAATATTGTGCATTAGTACTTAGCTTTAGTGGTGCAACTTCAAATTACTTAGATAGATAGAAAAATGAAATAATATAAATGAAAGAAAAATTTAAGATCTGAAGATTTTGTTGCTGTTGATTTCAAAGACAAATGACACAAACAATGTTTTCCTTTTTTGTAAATTTAATTTGAATGTTTTCTAAGAAAAATATGTCTTCAGAACACAAAAACTTAGAAATGAGGAACAAAGACAAACTTATCTAAAAAATTCAAGAATTCAAAAATTTTAAAAATTGAACTGTTCAATTGAGAAAATTTGTTCGAAAATTAATAAAAGTAATGTTGATGGAAAGGATTAAGTTAAAGAAGAATATTTTTACAATAAAAACTATCTTACCATTTTAAATTTAATTATAAAATTCAACAGCATTCTATGTGCTTATGTTTTTTTGTTTGTGGTTTGAAAGATTTCAGCTTCCTAAACTCGAAGCTTTTGTCAGACTTTGATTTTCAAATCTAGTTTTGGTAATATATTAATATGTATTAATAAGTTTGAAATTTTTCAGATCATAATGAAATCAATTATTGAAAGTTGTTAAACCAACAAAACTTCATGAAATACAAAAACTGATTTTGAATTTGTTCGTTTCCCTACATTCATTAAAACAATAATATTTTGCCAAACTTCAGAGGGGAAATTGATTTTAAAAGTTAAATTCTACTATTTTTATAAATTTTAAATGCTATCATTACAGGTATTTCTAACATTTGTGAATTACTTTAGTTTTTTTATTTTACAAATTTGTTGCCGATTGACCGATAATCGATTCTACTTTTTTTTTCAATTATATTCAAAACTCAATTTGGTTCTGATGAAATTCTCGTATTTTACAAATTAGGTGAAAGAAAAAAAATTAAAAATTTTCTTTTCTTTTTTGGCAGTAGTCAAAACTCCTAGCGGGCTTCTAGAAAGCTTGTCATTGTTAAAATATTTATTTTAAAAAAAATTGTAACTTTATGCAGTTTTGTTGGGAAAGTGCTGTTATTTTTTTAAAATATTTTCAATCTTTTTCCAAAAGTTATTTAAAGAACAAAAGCTGGTAGAAAAAAAATAATAATTGTGATTTGGACTCACGGTACCCAAATGAATAAAAAATTATTTCTTAAATTCTGTGCACCTTGGAAAAATGTTTATTTTGTGGCCTTGTGTAATCAAACCCTATTCGAAAGGGGAATTGAATATTGACAAGGACGAAAAAAACAAAACAATTATTTTTAAGACTATTTTATCTCAGCATAAACTACTTAATGACATCAGTTTTTTTAAATATGAAAGTGATAAGTGATAAGCTGATAGATACCAGATGTGTTTAATAAGTATGATTGTAATTTGATGTTAAAATGGTTGATTTTAAATTGAAATTGTAGAGTTGCTCCTGATCAAAAAGAAACCCAATTCTAAAGGGGAGTTAATGTTTTTGAGAGTCAAGATTTAAGTTTTAATTCAAAGGAATTGCAAGTCAAAACTTACAATTAAAAAAATTATTCGCATGTTTTTCAACATCGATTTTCTCTTATCTAGTCCCTGAAATTTCATCTAAGTTGGATTCATTTCTCTACAAAAAAAAGTTTCGCTGACTGAATGTTTGAGTCAATACCCATCTCTGGGTCGCAATTTAAAAATTAAAAATAAGTTTCAATTTATGACCGCGTATTAAAAAAAAATCATTTTTGTCATTTTTGTCATTTTTGTCATTTTTGTCATTTTTGTCATTTTTGTCATTTTTGTCATTTTTGTCATTTTTGTCATTTTTGTCATTTTTGTCATTTTTGTCATTTTTATCATTTTTGTCATTTTTGTCATTTTTGTCATTTTTGTCATTTTTGTCATTTTTGTCATTTTTATCATTTTTGTCATTTTTGTCATTTTTGTCATTTTTGTCATTTTTGTCATTTTTGTCATTTTTGTCATTTTTGTCATTTTTGTCATTTTTGTTATTTTTGTCATTTTTGTCATTTTTGTCATTTTTGTCATTTTTGTCATTTTTGTCATTTTTGTCATTTTTGTCATTTTTGTCATTTTTGTCATTTTTGTCATTTTTGTCATTTTTGTCATTTTTGTCATTTTTGTCATTTTTGTCATTTTTGTCATTTTTGTCATTTTTGTCATTTTTGTCATTTTTGTCATTTTTGTCATTTTTGTCATTTTTGTCATTTTTGTCATTTTTGTCATTTTTGTCATTTTTGTCATTTTTGTCATTTTTGTCATTTTTGTCATTTTTGTCATTTTTGTCATTTTTGTGATTTTTGTCATTTTTGTGATTTTTGTCATTTTTGTAATTTTTGTCATTTTTGTCATTTTTGTCATTTTTGTCATTTTTGTCATTTTTGTTATTTTTGTCATTTTTGTCATTTTTGTCATTTTTGTCAT
The DNA here is from genome assembly GCF_029784155.1 of Uranotaenia lowii. Lineage (NCBI taxonomy): Eukaryota > Metazoa > Arthropoda > Insecta > Diptera > Culicidae > Uranotaenia > Uranotaenia lowii. Next base: position 314,151,496 of record NC_073693.1, read on the forward strand.
TTTTGTCATTTTTGTCATTTTTGTCATTTTTGTCATTTTTGTCATTTTTGTCATTTTTGTCATTTTTGTCATTTTCGTCATTTTTGTCATTTTTGTCATTTTTGTCATTTTTGTCATTTTTGTCATTTTTGTCATTTTTGTCATTTTTGTCATTTTTGTCATTTTTGTCATTTTTGTCATTTTTGTCATTTTTGTCATTTTTGTCATTTTTGTCATTTTTGTCATTTTTGTCTTTTTGTCCTTTTTTTTCATTTTTGTCATTTTTGTCAGTTTTGTCATTTTTGTCATTTTTGTCATTTTTGTCATTTTTGTCATTTTTGTCATTTTTGTCATTTTTGTCATTTTTGTAATTTTTGTAATTTTTGTCATTTTTGTCATTTTTGTCATTTTTGTCATTTTTGTCATTTTTGTCATTTTTGTCATTTTTGTCATTTTTGTCATTTTTGTCATTTTTGTCATTTTTGTCATTTTTGTCATTTTTGTCATTTTTGTCATTTTTGTCATTTTTGTCATTTTTGTCATTTTTGTCATTTTTGTCATTTTTGTCATTTTTGTCATTTTTGTCATTTTTGTCATTTTTGTCATTTTTGTCATTTTTGTCATTTTTGTCATTTTTGTCATTTTTGTCATTTTTGTCATTTTTGTCATTTTTGTCATTTTTGTCATTTTTGTCATTTTTGTCATTTTTGTCATTTTTGTCATTTTTGTCATTTTTGTCATTTTTGTCATTTTTGTCATTTTTGTCATTTTTGTCATTTTTGTCATTTTTGTCATTTTTGTCATTTTTGTCATTTTTGTCATTTTTGTCATTTTTGTCATTTTTGTCATTTTTGTCATTTTTGTCATTTTTGTCATTTTTGTCATTTTTGTCATTTTTGTCATTTTTGTCATTTTTGTCATTTTTGTCATTTTTGTCATTTTTGTCATTTTTGTCATTTTTGTCATTTTTGTCATTTTTGTCATTTTTGTCATTTTTGTCATTTTTGTCATTTTTGTCATTTTTGTCATTTTTGTCATTTTTGTCATTTTTGTCATTTTTGTCATTTTTGTCATTTTTGTCATTTTTGTCATTTTTGTCATTTTTGTCATTTTTGTCATTTTTGTCATTTTTGTCATTTTTGTCATTTTTGTTACTTTTGTCATTTTTGTCATTTTTGTCATTTTTGTCATTTTTGTCATTTTTGTCATTTTTGTCATTTTTGTCATTTTTGTCATTTTTGTCATTTTCGTCATTTTTGTCATTTTTGTCATTTTTGTCATTTTTGTCATTTCTGTCATTTTTGTCATTTTTGTCATTTTTGTCATTTTTGTCATTTTTGTCATTTTTGTCATTTTTGTCATTTTTGTCATTTTTGTCATTTTTGTCATTTTTGTCATTTTTGTCATTTTTGTCATTTTTGTCATTTTTGTCATTTTTGTCATTTTTGTCTTTTTGTCATTTTTGTCAGTTTTGTCATTTTTGTCATTTTTGTCATTTTTGTCATTTTTGTCATTTTTGTCATTTTTGTCATTTTTGTCATTTTTGTAATTTTTGTAATTTTTGTCATTTTTGTCATTTTTGTCATTTTTGTCATTTTTGTCATTTTTGTCATTTTTGTCATTTTTGTCATTTTTGTCATTTTTGTCATTTTTGTCATTTTTGTCATTTTTGTCATTTTTGTCATTTTTGTCATTTTTGTCATTTTTGTCATTTTTGTCATTTTTGTCATTTTTGTCATTTTTGTCATTTTTGTCATTTTTGTCATTTTTGTCATTTTTGTCATTTTTGTCATTTTTGTCATTTTTGTCATTTTTGTCATTTTTGTCATTTTTGTCATTTTTGTCATTTTTGTCATTTTTGTCATTTTTGTCATTTTTGTCATTTTTGTCATTTTTGTCATTTTTGTCATTTTTGTCATTTTTGTCATTTTTGTCATTTTTGTCATTTTTGTCATTTTTGTCATTTTTGTCATTTTTGTCATTTTTGTCATTTTTGTCATTTTTGTCATTTTTGTCATTTTTGTCATTTTTGTCATTTTTGTCATTTTTGTCATTTTTGTCATTTTTGTCATTTTTGTCATTTTTGTCATTTTTGTCATTTTTGTCATTTTTGTCATTTTTGTCATTTTTGTCATTTTTGTCATTTTTGTCATTTTTGTCATTTTTGTCATTTTTGTCATTTTTGTCATTTTTGTCATTTTTGTCATTTTTGTCATTTTTGTCATTTTTGTCATTTTTGTCATTTTTGTCATTTTTGTCATTTTTGTCATTTTTGTCATTTTTGTCATTTTTGTCATTTTTGTCATTTTTGTCATTTTTGTCATTTTTGTCATTTTTGTCATTTTTGTCATTTTTGTCATTTTTGTCATTTTTGTCATTTTTGTCATTTTTGTCATTTTTGTAATTTTTTTCATTTTTGTCATTTTTTTCATTTTTTCTGATCGCCCCAGTATGCAAAATTCGTCAATGTTGTCGGTTTCAGTTAGTTCTTATTGCCAAATTCGTAAAATTTGTCATTTTTGTCGATTTTATCATGATTGAGGATTTGGTTAATATAGTTAGTTTATTTTGTTAATTTTCACAATTTTTTAAAATCTGTCAATTTTTATAAAAAATCTCATTGAATTTTATAGACCGAGAATTATTTAAATATTTTCCAACTGAGAGAATTCTGCTAGAGCTTATACATAATCAAAAAATGCTTGATTCGAGATGTCAGAAGAATCTTCTACGTTTTGTTCTTAGGATGTCAACAAAAAGGTTTAAACTTTTAATGAATTAAAAAGGCGGTTCAATGGGTTTTAAAAACTGGTTCTTTTCTTGCCTTTGAAAACACACCTGTTTTCTGTTAACTTAGGCAAAAATTTTGAATGTTTGGCAGGAAAAAACGGAGTGTTAGAGCTTTTTATGGTTCTGGAATAAGATTTTTAATTATTTAGATACTTCTAAATTGTTGCAAGTGTCGTATTCCGAGTATGAAAATGCACTTCCATCACAAATTCATCAAAAATTACAAATTTTTGGAACGTTTCGATTGAATTTTTAATTGAAAACCAAATTTGTTGAAAATTACCTCTTTCTCTGAGTAAGTCGCAAACTGGTTGTTTTTAGAAAATTAAAAATTTCTTTATTTATTTGTTTTATTTATTTAAATTTTTAATTTAAAATTACTAAATAAGTCAATAACTTCTCTGAGTATTTGTCTATCTTCAAAAATAATGATTTAACTCGTTATTTCTCTCACAAATGATATTTTTCTAAAACGAATTATCATAAGTCAGTTTGTCAGCAAATCAGAGGTTCCATTACATTTCAATCAGAATCCATTTTCGTGGCCAATGATATCCTTGTCTACCCAGGAACATCTGATTTGTCTTCAGCAGAAGATATACCAGTATTACTTTCTTTTGTTGTTCCGAGAAGCTTCCGGCGCCTTTCGATTCGGTCAATCTTCCTCTCCTACCCTCTGTGCCATTTCTGATTCAAGAGTGGCTCCAGAGAGTGAATGATGACAGCCAGAAGCCAGAAGCAAACAGAGCGAAGGGACCTTGGTTTTCAATTGTATTCATCAACCTTCCGGCCATGAGACGCCCGCACCAGAACGGACCGGAATGAATTCTCATCTTTGACCACCAAGGGCGATTTGTTTGTGCGTGTGAAAATTCTGTGCTCCTTACGCCTGTGCTGCCTCCATTTTCACGAGACCTGGGACTCGATCTGATGATGGTTGTAATATTATCCTCTTCGAGTGCTTTCTCGCAATTTTGACTGAATGCAATCCAACTCAGAAATCATCATCCGCCACAGGCTTTCGGTCTTTCTCTAGTGGCGTCGTCCTTGTCGTCTTCTAGCTGCTTCTGCCCTCCAAATGGATTGGAATGGAAGTCAGCTGATAAACTCTCCTACGAATGCTCTGACGGCAAACATTCAATTTTGAAAACCCCTACTAGCGGAGCGTGAAATTTCGTTACCAGAAAATGAGATGTACCACGATTTCGATTGTCACATCCATTCACTGGAATTAACATTAAATCAGCAGCCAACCAAGTGGCGGTGGAATTGAGTTTCATAATCTGGTGTTGGAAGAGCAAACAAGTTCAGTTTATTCGGAATGAATTTTGTTATGCATGGCAAACTGGACTCTTTTCCCAGGAGATTTGAAGATTCCAAGATACTACTATTTAAATATTAAGGATTAAACAAGCCTCCTTTGGTTGTCCAGTGTCAAAATTTTATCACATTATCACGTTATTCATTAAAATTCAGATTTTCACAGAAATTTTATTAAATAAAAACAACCGCTTTGAAAATTCCAATACAAAAATATGTGTAACGAATTTGATGATAGCAATCCATTAAATTGCTCTTATATTTTGAGTTCTATTTCAATTTGAATGATTCCATTTTGCTTAAAATTATTTAATGTGAAAAAAAAATCAATTCATTCTCCTTTTCGCAAAGTCACCAGGTAAGTAATATCTATTATACCAGCTAGAAAACCAATCTCTGGTGGCTAAACGTTTCAAACGCCCGCAATATCCTCAATATATGCAGATATTCACTCTAACTTTCGCACATTCCCCAGAAATGCCGATGATCCCACACGAGACACGTATGAACGATAAAAATTCCATACGAATGCGTTCCTTTCCATCCTTTAGCCTGGGGCATCGATTGCGATAGACCGATAAGCTGGAGTAGGAAGTGGGAGTTCCATTCATTGCTACGGTATACATGATCAAAAATTCAACTCCATTTGATACCTGATAACAGATCGCAATTTACCACGTATTTAATATTCCGAACCAGACGTCTCCCCCTCAATCAATGGAAGGAGATATTGTGCGGGGGTTTCCGGGTGTTGCATGAATGTAAACGGATATGTGAACAGTTTTGCTTCTGTAGGGAACTCGCCTAGCCGGATGATAATGTGTACATTGTATCCATACATGTATATTCAAAAATGAGTGCGTAACAAATAATGTGACTTTTAATAGAATGCAGATTTGATGTGGTTTTTTTCTTGACATAACATGTTGTCATAGCTTACTTTCCAGAAAAAATAGAACAGTGGGACATTTTGTAGAACAAACAATTATTCAAATCATGAACAAAGTTATTCAGCGGAAAATTTCCTTTGGAGGATTTTTAAATTGGCACAAAACCCATTAGCAGGCTCGGTTCCACAGAAGAAACAAAATTGATGTTGATTTTTCAGTACAAAAAATCAATTTTTTCCATACAAACCTAAAAATTCAAATTACTCATGTAAACGTTACTTAAAAATTCTGCAAAAAATCATGGATGGGTTTCGAAACATAACAAAGCTTTTTTAGATCCCAGAGTTTGAGAAATTCAAAAATGATTCTAAATCGACTCAGTCTAATGCCCAATGCTCAAAACTGATGCTCTCTCCTTTGAACATCAATAATGGCGCCGGCCACTTCCTAGTAGTCAAATGATAGATTTGAAAAGAGAGAAAGGGATGAAAGAATAATGTTGTGCTTTTAGATCGAGGTTACCACTGCATCCTAGCAATTAAAGTGGTTTATGGAACGGAGGAAAAGGATTAGATCAGGATACACATTTGCCAAAGCAATTTCTGTTTGTTTGTTTCTTTGTCCTCTATAGGATCAGCCATCTTAAGACCTTGAGAGCTGAAATTTGGCAGGGTTGCTCAGTGGGACCAGCAATGATGAGAAGTGTTTTTAGATTTTCGGATGACCCCTTTTAAAGGAGGTCGTCCATACAAGACAAATAATGTTTTAGCAATATTTGCGCTTTTATACGACGGATTGTTATGGAAATTTTCACAAAAGTGGTTGGAGTGACGAGCAATCGATTTCAGGTATTGAAGTTATGGGTAGGAGTCGGGCATAAGGATCGTCCATATCAATTGTTTAATGTTTCTGTGATATTGATGTTATTATACATTGGATTGAGATGAAAATTTCCACACAAATGTTTTATGGAACGCTCTATTGCTTTCAGGTTTAAAATATATGGGCAGGGGTTGGCAAAAAGGGTCCTCTATATTGTTTGTTCACTGTTTTTGTGATATTGTCTTGTTAAATGAACAATTGATTCCAGGTAGCAAGTTTCGTGTCACGGTTCGGCAAAAGGGTCGTCTATATTTACTGTTCACTGTTTTCAAGTTACTGACGTTATAATACATATGATTTGTATGGAAACATCAAACAAGGTCGTTTTGAGGAACGTAAAATTGGTTGCAATTGTCGAATTGCGGGCCATAGGACGGTAAAAGAGGTCGCCGACATTAAAATTTCAGTGTTTCGTGCAATAATTTTGAGGAACTTCCTTCCTTCCTTAATTGATACTTGGTATCTAAATTTAGTGTAAATGTCAAGCAAAGGAATCGTGCATATGAATAAAAAGTATATGTTCCAGTTATAATGTTGTAATTTTGCAACCGATCAAGAAGAAAACACTCTAACAAAAATTTTATTAACACTAGAAGGACCGGCAAATTGAATATAGCTATTCGGACCGTGACCAATCAAAATGACTGGTAAAGGGGAAATTTTTTCTATCAAAATATTTTTAAATTTTTTCTTTTGAAATTATTTTGTTATTAATTCGATAACATTTTTGTCATAAAATCGAAATATTTTTTCACCATGGGTGCCCGGAATCACCTCAGTTTGGCATAGTTGACGAATGCGTGTATGTCATAAAATGAATGTCAAATAATTATCAAAAAATTGAAACACATTATCAATCTTATAATGAAAACATGTTAGATGGCTATGGTAATTGACCATGGGTGCACGGTTTCACTTCAGTTTTGTTTTAGTAGATATTTTCTAGCATCCATCGCTCTGAAGTTTTTCAACCCGATGCCTAAAAATTATACCTGATATTGTAGGTTTTGAGGCATATTTTTTAAATAAGTAGAGCAATTTACCATGGGTGCACGGATTCACCACCATTCACCCATAATCATTTTTTTTGCATGTTAAAGGTAAATAATAAAGACTTTTAAAGATTCAAATGAAAATTGTTGTTATATTCATGGTTTTTCACTATGGGTGCACGGATTCACCGTGTTTAAATCAAATATTGGACTTTTTGCAATTTTAAAAAAAAATTATTACAAATCTTAACTAAACCAAAGTCGAAATGTTGTTTGTTGAGACATAATTATTTAAATGACGATTTTTATTTTAAGCTCCGTTATTTCATTCCTGGAAAAGAAATATTTCAATTATATCTTGAAATAATAAATTTATTTATTTATTATTAAAAAACAGGTTTTTGCCATTGTATATTTATCTGATAAGATCTGATCAACATCCAAGAAATTGGAAAACGGTTATCATGGATCGAGTGAATTTTAGGAATTATATGCATCAAGTTATGTCGTGCGACGGAAAACAGTGGAAATTAAAAATAATGAATCAACATTATCAAATGTACACATTGATTTGTTTTTCCTTAAAAGTTTTTCGATAGATTAATGTTGCATTTCAAATGCCTATCATATCTAACTCAAAAATATTTTGTGTTCTGAAGCAAGTTTAAAACTATTTATTTGTTTATTATTAACAACGGCGAATTTACAGCCATTCCGTGCACCCATGTTGAAAAATCTTAGCGCCAATGTGGTCTATCAGATAGACTGGCGTGAGTCTATTCTAGGTATGCCAGGTGTACTGGGCTCGATTCCCGGTATCGGCAAGAAAACTCTAGTGTTCAAACCCCGTAAGTTGCCGACAGGTAAGATGTGTTTTCTCTTATAATAAGAATGTTCAATAAGAGTGTTCAATCAGTTGCCAGCTTTATACACGGGTGCCGAAATACCTGTAAGGAAACTTGAATTGGAAATTTGTCGAACCTATTAATCTGAACCTAATAATGTGAATACATACTTGGGCAGAAACTGCGGTGAATCCGTGCACCCATGGTGGATAACCAACATATGAAGAATAATCAAATATTAAAAAAATCATTTAAATTGTTCAGTTTCATAGACATAAGGTCTTCAAATTTGAATAAATAAGTACACAATTCATAATTATTTTACTCATACTAGTTCAGTATCTTTCTTCTAATATATAAAGATGAGTTGGGCTATATATGTTTGTATATATATATGCACCTTATACAAATCCACACCGCTTAGCCGATCAGCTTGAAATTTGGTACAGTGATGTAAACGGACATGAGAAAGGTCGAGGTAATAGTTTTGAGCCCCTCCCATCTCAGAAAAGGGACCCTCCCATACAACTTACGTTTTTATTCAATCGAACCAAAAGTCATGGCACCCATTTGTCAACCGATTTTCGTTTCCTTTGGCGGGATTGTTTTCACCATCACCATGAGCCAGGCATTAGAAACGACCATCCAAAGTTCACGTGTACTGGAAAGCAAATCAAAGCTTGCTCAGCATAAAAAATTTTAAAGGGGAAATTTTGGCGGGTGTTTTTTCCTTCTACTATTCAAAGCACGTGGTACCAGTGCGAGGAATTTGATTGCAATAATGAGGCTTCATTTAGGAAAAAAAAAACTCGCCTGATAGAAATATATTGAGAAGAACAGTGGTTGAGAATCTACTAGAATATGCAGTGTGTAGAGTATGGATAGAATAATTCATGTTCATTATGAATTGACTTCTTCAGACGAGTAACTATTTGGACTGAAAACTAATGTTTCAGATTTTAGGAACCATCCATTTTCATATTTTTGAAACTCCTCATTAATAAAACTGAGGGTTGTTAGTTCAAGGCTGCGATCTCAACACTTTGATTGCCGTGTAGGAATTTAATTTACAATAGGAAATAAACAATTAAACGTTCATTTTATACGAAGAATTAATACATATCCAACGCACGAGACTTTTAGTAATTGAATCTGAAATTTTTAGTTTTGTACAATTCAATTTCATTTGTAAATTTTTAATTTTCAATTTATTATTGATCATTGATGTGTTTAATTCTACCATCCAATTATAATAGATCTTAAAAAGCACATTGAAAACATGCAGAGGAAGTCTTTTAGCGAAAATCTATTTAGAAATTTCTAAGTACAAAATAAAACTTAAATGGGAAATCCATTTTACGGGGAGATCTTGAAAAGAGATCGTTAACATTTGTTTACAAGCTTAATACATGGGATTTTCACTAGATAATCCATGGACAAGATAAGAAAAAGATATCATTTGATAAAAAAAAACGGTAATTCAATTCAAGCTTTCTGAAAAACGGTGGGTGTAAAATAAGGTTGCCAGAATTACCGTATCGGGACCGGACAAATCCAGCCAATTTTGTCGAAAAACCTGGCCAAATCCAGCATTTGATTTCAAAATGTTCAAACCGATATCCTGGCAATATCCTGGCAAACTTGGTCAAACCCGCGGGATTATTCAGTAAAAATAACGAAAAATATACTTGCAATATTTTTGTTTTCAACAACCCACATACGCAGATTTAAAATTGTATATCAAGCTTCCAAACACGAGTCATGATTATTTCTAAAATTTGCCATTTATAACTTCTTTTTAAACGTTAAAATGAAAAATTATAATAACTAAATATTAATAATTAATTATTAATAACTAAATCTCAGTTTATGTTACTTTTTAAAAATTATGTGATTAAAAACGGACAAAATCCGGGCTTTTTGCAACAAAATCCGGGAAACCGGGCCGAACAAGACTTACCTCAAATTCTGAGTCAAATGTTCTAGCAAATCCGGATAAATCCGGGAAACCTGGCAACCTTACATTGAAACGTTTTTCGTGATAGAATGAATAAGCATTCAAGGAAAAATAGTTCAAATTTCAATGAGTAAACCAAAATTCAATAATATGAAAACGATAAACTTTGCTTATAGTCCCAATTATAACTTAAAGAAGACTAACAAAACTTATAAAGCTCACATGGCCAAACATGGTCCATTTTGTTATGATGATGAACAAAAAGCTTTCAAAATTTCAAAAAGTCTAACGACTCATTTTGATTTATATTTTATGTGAACCCGAGTAAGGCCGGGTAAAATCAGCTAGTAAAACATATTTATCACCTAAAATTACTCGATTACTCGAATGGACATGTATTAAAACTAACATAACTTTTACAAATCTTGATGAAATTTCGCCAAATTTTGACAGAAAGTTCGAGTATAGTTGAGCAACAAAACAGACCAAAAAAATTGGGAGTCAAGTGCTTGAAGCGCCACACAGCGGTCGATCCGAGAACTTTTTCTACAAATTTTCATGACTTCGCATCGAAAATCAATAATTTCATAGCGAATGAAATACTCCTGCCCACCATAAATCCACTAAGGCTCTTTGTCTTGAATGTAGATTGCAAATAAATCCAAAAGCAAGCGAAAAAAATTTATCTTGTTTGAGTTATAGGTTTGTGAATTTTACCAGTCATTTTGACTGGTCACGGTCCGAGTGTCCATGGCGAAATTTTTCTCGCTTATTAAAAAAGCTAGAAAAATAAAAAATACACAGTTTTGTAGAGATTCAAAACTCACGAAAAGTAGTATTTTTTGCGAATTTTTAAGAGAGTAGTGTTTAAAAGATATTCAACAAACAAAGTGTCCACCCAGTCATTTTGACTGGTGCGGTCTTTCTAGTGTTAAATAGCTTATTAACCTCTTAATTTGAAATTCAGAGGCGACTTTAAAAACTGATGAATGTTATACCCAATATTGTCGAAAAACTGCATTGGATTAAATTTTCTAAACTCATATTAACGTAGTCATGATTGAAAGCAAAACAAAGTTCGTACGGGATCAGCTAGTGTTAAAATAGAAAAATTAATTGTAATATGAAAATCTCCTGCTTTTTTTTCTTACGAAACTCAAAAGATGCATTTTTTACGCTGGTTCTGTCATGTCAAATGCTGAAGTATTATCCCAATTTCTGAATGAATCAGATGAATACTATTTCGAAGTCAAAAATTTGTATGTCATTGCTATTTTTCTATCATTTAAACTTTTCAATGAACAAAAAAAAAATGTGTCTTATATGTAATTGTTTTTTATCACATTAAACTGTTCACTTTTAATACATTAATTATTTGTGATAGACAAACTATGAATGCGTTTTGCTTTTTTTGATCTTGCAAGGAATGAAATTCAAGTAAAATTCATATTTCAGCTGACTTTATGAGATACATATAAACGTTGATATGCAATCATTTCGTTCAAAAACTGATATAAACATTTATCTATTCAAATTAAAATTCATTGGGAGATTATACGACGTGAAAGTTGCCCACTCTTCCGTAGAAATAAAATGATTTTATAACTTAATTCGATAATGATTGTGTCCTTTTTCTTTTTGCATCATATGGATTGTTATTTTTTAGGAATAAATTGAAAACTGAAGGAAACTTAGCTGAGTCTTCCATTTTTTTTATAAAGATTCTTCCGGTGAATCAACCGTATTGAAGATAACAAGGTTCCTGGCCTTGGATATCTAACCTCAAGACTGCTCTTTCTTACAATTTTTTCACGTCCGTCCAATCCAACGCCTGCCTCACTTCCTCATAGTTACTCCTGTAATAAATATACAGAGATATTTTTTATTCGTATAGATAATCCACCCTCTCCCTAAATGCTGGCTAAATGCTTTTTGGTATCATCAGGAGAGCTGTTTGTTTGAGCGTTTCGGTCCGCGCAGATTTTGGAATATATCACGTTTTTTTGGTCGTATTCTCAATAATTTTTGATTTTCCTACTAATCATAGTCGTGGCTAGCTGTTCTTCGTAAATGTTTCAAAGTTTTGTCCCGGAAAAGTGTTTAATTTTGGTTTTTCACGAGCGTTGTGAGGTCGGAAAAAGTGGACACAGCTGTAAAATCTGCAGGAGTGTGTGTGTGTGAGGTTGGCTCAGCCAACGGTTCCAATTAATGGAACTCGAAGTGAATTTGTAGGCCCAATTGAAGACCGAGAAGCTATCATTGACCTATCGGAATTGCTGAAGATTATTTGATGAAGAGGAATTAACCTACATAGTCGGTGTTCGAGAGTTTTGAACAGCATGTTTGTTTATTTTCAAAAGTTGGGGCATAGCTGAGTATGGTGATTGTGTGAGTGTACAAAACGGCTAAAACATGAAGAGAGAGAAAAAGTCGTCAAAAGCGCGATAGATTGGAGAAGAGCATCGATGCGATGTTTTGCTGTTTAATTGAAATGTGTCATTGTGTGAGATAATTTTTTTACACGAGGAGTGTGATAATAGGGTGGACCCAAAATATTTTCCTGATAGGTAATAAGATAAAATAAAAGTGAAAGATGCTTGAAATTTTTATTGAATTTAAAAAGATATTGATGGCGAGTGATGCGGGAAGTACTTTGGATTGTTTTTGTTAAAAGGACCAAGTTGTGTGTTTTGATAGGATGTCTGGATGAGTGTATATTTGTCTGAGCCTTCACTACCAGCTTCAGTAATTGGGTATCGAAGCGGCAGGGTTATGTGCTGAACAGGAAAGAAAAAGCATCGGAGTAGGTTTAGTGGAATGAGTTGCGTATAATCTGGTGATTTATTTATTTTATTTTTGTTATTTTAACATCTTGATGAGGTGTATTGAATAATGGATAAATCAAGAGAAACCTAGCAGGTACGCGTACAGGAATGTAAAGTGAAAAAAGTGAGCAGCCAGAAATGTCAACCTGATCTAATGAGAATTCTATCGTCTTGTTGATGCGATGTTTTTCCGTACAAAAGAAAGGATGTATGTGTTTGTAATGTGAGATTCCATTGAGAGGAAACCAATGTTGAAAACGTGTCGTTCTAGGGTGACATGTTTTTTTTCTTTAATTGTGATAATGTTTCAAATCTAAATGTAAAAAATTAACATTCATTTTAAAAAGTTACCTTGAAAAAGTTAGTAAATACCTACATGGCGGTTTATAAAATAATGTTGCGTTATGGAATATGAAAATATTCTGCTAAATATGAGACAATGATATTTAATACAGCGAATCATTAGATCGATACGACAGATCCCGTTATTGAAACCTAGGTAGCTTAGGTAGCTATATTTTTTGTTCGTAAATTACAATAATAATGTCTGCTTATATCAAGGTATAAAGGTAATAATATGGTCTGTATCCTGTGTTGGAAGGTAAGTAGGATAATATGCCTTTGATTGCACTTTTTAACTGATATCTGAAAATAAGGTCAGGATTAAACTTGTTTGTTAATTATTCATGGATCGATTGTTGGAAAATCAAAGAAATAAGAATTTCCTTAAAAAAGCATCTTTAAATAGGACCTTTAAAAAAATCTTTTTACTTTCGAAATGCTACAATTTTTTGTCATTTTGGTTTTCAATAGTTAATTGTTCACTTTATCATTTAACCTGTACCTTATTTTAAGATTTTATTGTTTTCTTATTGATTCTTTTTTGGGGTTTTGGTTAGGGCCATCCGGACATCCGATTGAAGCGATTCTTGAGGAGAGCATTGGGCTACCTCACCAGCAAGGGATCGTGAATTGAGGACGGGTCCGTCTCCCCACCCAGCTGAGCGCTTTGCGTTGTAATGGCTCGACTCAGACGCTCGATAAGTTTGATATGTTCTTTCGATGGAGACAATTCGATCCTATCCCTAATTAGATGTGTAAGTTCCTCTGCTTACATCTCTTATCCTTTGAAACAGTCCATTCAAAGTCATTTCGAACTAATCCAGTTGATGAATCTTGATCAAGTTACAAAGTACAAGTTGCTCGCTGCTACTGGCTGTGCCTTGCTACCTGGGTGGTAGAAATACATACATACATACATAGATAATCCACCCTCTCCCTCTTCCAAAGTGGAGAGGGCTCACGAACTTCCACTAAAGTATTCTTTGTATCTAAATAATGTCACAAGCTGCATTTGGCTTTATTTGTTCGATGGATTTTCAAGTTATGCAAAATAAAATATGCAAAAATTTGTCTCCTTGAATACTTATTCGTCCTGAAAAAAGGAAGAGTTTCAAATTTTTCGTACACAAACAACTTTTTCTATAAACAAAAATGGTTCCTTTTGATTGATAAGTGCTCGATTCATGCCCAAAAAGCGATGGTTTATAACAATCTTAGAAATTATTAACATTCACTCGATCTGATCCCGAGCAATGCGGTGAATATTGTATGGGAGTCTCATGCCTGGAAGAAGGAAGGGGTCTCAAATAATCATAAAAATATTTCTCCCATGCCAATTGCTCGAATAGTTTTCGAATCAGGTTAAAAATTGTACAGGAGCCGCCTCTCTCTCTAATACCCCAATAGCGTTCCACGCCAAATTTGGTTTCATTTGATAGATTCACTCTTCATGTATGAATAAACCTGTAAGAAAGAAAACCTCCCCCTCTCATATTTCCCCATTGAGAGCCCTCCTCATATACACATAAAAACATTTCTTGTTCTCAAATACCCTTCCATGTCAAATTTGGTTCATTTGTGCGATTTTACATCTTTACATGTGCGATCATTACATTTATATTACAATATAACATTAAATTAGGTGTTCTGTTCAATAATGAACTGTTCAGAGCCCTATAGTTTACTAATCACTAAAATTTATTTATTCGGCTATGCTGAGCGCAATCAATTATTTTTATGTAGGAGAACATCCTGTAATGTCAAAAATATCTTAAACTCACAACTAAAAACTATAACCATCCTCAATTTAAACTAATTATAGAGAGAACGAATCCCTGCGATGGAAGAATGCATCGATTTGCCTCTGAAGTTGGAGATGATTTTGTTGGCCATCTCTTCGATAGATTCAATGCCCGCAATCCGATGAAGATTTTCGGTGGCACACAAGGTGGAAGATGCAAAATCATTTTCTGAACCTTGTTCTGAATCCTCTGGATGGCTTTTTTCCTCGTCGCGCAGCAGCTAGACCAAATCGGAACTGAATACATTATCGCTGGTTGGAACACCTGTCTGTAGATGAGCAACTTATTCCTCAGGCAGATTCTGGATTTCCTGTCAATGAGAGATTAAAGAGATTTTGTGTATTTATTACATTTAGATTGAATATCTTCAATGTGGTTTTTTAAAGTAAGATTTCGATCAAGTGTGAGTCCCAAGTACTTCACGTGATCAGACCATTCTAATGAAACCCCATTAAAAGTTATGGTATGATTTTCATTAGGTTTCAAAAATTATGCACTTGGCTTATGGGGAAATAAAATAAGTTGAGTTTTGGAAGCGTTTGGAGAAATTTTCCACATTTTCAAGTAATTCAAAAAGGAATTTAAATTTTGAAGCAATCTACTGCGTACCACCCGTAAATTTCAACCTTTGGCTGAAAGCAAAGTACCATCAGCAAATAATCTTCTTCCTTTTCCTTCTAGTACATCCGGAGGATCAGAAGTAAAAATATTGTATAAAATTGGCCCAAGTATACTGCCCTGAGGGACATCAGCTCTAATGGGTGTCCTTTCAGAGCATGAATTTTGAAAGCTTACTTGTGAGGTTCGGCTAGTCAAATAATTTTGAATAATTTTGGTGAGATATACAAGAAAATCAATTCGTGCAAAGTTAGCTACTAAACCTTTGTGCCAAACACTGTCAAAAGATTTTTAAATATCTAGAAGGGCAACACCAGTTGAATAACCTTCAGATTTGCTAGCGTTAATCATATAAGTTGCTCTCAAAAGTTGATGGGAAGTAGAATGTTCATAACGAAAACCAAATTGTTTATCAGGGAATTTAGAATTTTGATTAATGTGATTCATCATTCTATTCAAAATAACTCTCTCAAATAGTTCACTTAAAGAAGGAAGCAAACTAATTGGTCGATAACTTGAAGGCTCTGATGCCCTTTTTCCAGGTTTCAAAATTGGAGTTACTTTGGTGTTTTTCCATTTATTTGGAACATTTACTGAAGATTTTAACTAAAAAATTTAAAGTGCTTTCAGGCAACTTTTTAATCAGAATATAGATAATCCTTTCTTCCCACGAAACTTTCATATTTTTATAATTTTTGAAAACCAATTTATGTTCATCAATATTTGTCTCACAAGAACTCTCAAACACATTTCGCTTAGAAAGAATATCATCAAATTCTAGGGAAATTTGAGCATCAATTGGACTAACCACGTTTAAATTAAAATCATGAGCAGACTCAATTGCTGGGCTAATATTTTTGAGCTTTTTCTGCGTTAGTTAAAAGAAGTTTATCTCCATCTTTCAAAGTAGGAATTGGCTTCTGGGGCTTTTTCAGAATTTCAGTTAATTTCCAAAATGGCTTTGAGTAGGATTTTATGTCCTCTACAGCTTTTGCAAAATTTTCGTAACGAATAAAATTTAAACGAAGTTTGATCTCTTTTTGATTCCAGTTATGTAAAAAATTTATGGAAGCCACCATTTCCTCTTCATATCTCAACAGACGGGATGGGTGCCAAATATTAATTGAGACATTTCTCGTATTCTTATACCATCTCATGCTATATTTGGTTCTATAAGCTTGATTAGTCTTTAAGTTATGTAAAAAATGTAAGAAAGGCCCCCTCTCCCTTTCCTATCTTCCTATTAAAAAGAAGGAGAGCTCTGAAATAGTCATTGAAATATTTTCTCGTACCTAAATGCCTTCTCACGTCAAATTTGGTACTGTTTGCTTAATCGGTTATCGAGTTATACAAATATTTGTCTATTATTTGGGAGGCCCCTTCTCCATTTCTTAAAAAAAGGGTCTCAAACCATAATAGGAACCTTCTCGGCCTTCGATATCCCCACCTGTTAAGTTTCACACAAATTGGTTCAGCAGTTTCCGAGTTTATAGACTGTTTTAGCAAATTTGGTTTATATTTCTTACTACATATACTTAATTTTGAAACCCTTAATGTTTTTGAATAGCAACTAGAGGATTTTCCAATTTCTATTTGCAAATTTTAATGCAGAAAACATTTCGAGGTTTTACGAGAAACATTGTAAGCTCCTTTATTCATCGATTATATTACAAATATCGTTTCTCTTGTGCATCAAAATTATGCAGATAGGTTGTATTCTTGATTTCTTTTTTGTTTTATTAAGCCACTCAAGGCTTCAGCTATTCGTTCTGTTTAAAAATGTCACTATTTTTATTTTGTTTCGATTTTAGTCATTTTACCATCTTTGTGACATTCACGATTTTATCAACGTTGCAGTTGGCGAACAGTTATTGAAAAACTTATCCGGTACAACTGTGTACGATGTTTACTTTTGGGTTACTCTGTCACTATGAAAATAAACTTTCGTTTGCTAACCGACGCAGATGGTGCACTGGGTGAGATATCGGACTAGCAAGTCAAGATGATATTTGCAGTGAGTTCGAATCTCACTATACATTTTTTGTGATAAATTATCCTATAGTATGAAAATCCCATAAAATGTTTTTCTTGATTCACTTGAATGTAGTGGTCATGCATCATTTTGCTTGGGAGCTCGAGTCTTTATTCCATTAGTGATTTTGCAATCATATCACTTTTGGTAAAGTTCACTTTTCAGTGCGATTTCGGCTCAGGGATTTACTATATAAGGCTATGATCATTTAGTATCCGGGCAGTTACAAACATGTGTATTTTAAAAACTATTCATTTGATCGAAAAACTTTCTATGGAGGAAATGAAGGTGTTAATATGACACTTAAACTAAAAATATAAAAAAAAATATTTATCAATGATTTCAAGAAATACTCTAACTTTTTCATAAAATCTCTTTTTTATCTATGCACACTTTTTTCAGTCATGTTTTGATTTATTTTTTTTACCACAGAACAAAAACCTTTGCAAAATCATGATATTTTACACAAACTCACCTGGAAAAAGCAATTGGAATCTGGTTGGAACCTTTTCATGAGTTGGTATCTCGAAGAAATTGATCTCTTAAATCCGGTTTTAACATAATTTTTTTTTGTCCATCAGAACACATCTGTCATATTGCGTAAAAACCGGATGCACAGATTGCGATCTTTGGATCTGATCAGTGATCATTATTAGTTATTACTTGGTGTCTACTAGTCAGGTAAAACTTTTTGCCTCTGCCGGAAATCGATTTTTTGCATTATGTAGAGAGTCTTCATTCAGTTATCCCAAATAACCATAAACTTTTCACCATATTTAAGATCAAGAGTTGCACTCCGATAGTTAATTTGAACTTCGTGTGGATCCTAGAGTGGCTCCTTAAACTTAATAACCATTTGGTACGAAAAAAATCAGAAAAAAATCAACAGTTCATGAGCTTTCGAGTCAACAATGAAGAAATTTCGAGGCACAAAATGCGCAAAAGGAGCAAATTTGTGCAAAATTATTTTGATCATGTCTTTTTGCATAGTAAATATCTCATACACACGTTAACTTAAAAATCTATCAAAAATAGGCAAGATAGTCCTTTTCATAACCAACACAACCCTACTCAATTTTTGCATATCCGAGCTCTATTAACGCAGCTATCACCAAAATAAAGTGCCCGGATACTAAATGATCATAGCCTTATTCATTGGATTTATGCAACCTTTTCTATGGGTGTGTATTGTCATTTTGAATAGCTTATTTACTCATTTTACTTTGTACAAACTGAATCGAATTTATGGAATGCTTCAATATCTCACCCAAGGAATGTTTTTTTTCTTCTTTTTTGTTATTTAATCAAATGAAGCTGAAGAAAATAAACATTTACTTTTACGAACAAACTGCGCAGAAATTTTTCTCGGCATATTGCAAAACACCCTGTGGTAGAAAAGTCATAAACTCATTAGAAATTGTGCACGCACCGGTATTTTTTACGACCGTAGAAACAAAATTCCTCCCAAGAGTGGTTGATGAACGATGACCAGAATAGGAAGGCCACGCTGTGTCGTTGGGATAAATAACATTTCCTGACTGCTTCATCTTCCATTCCGGGTATTCCGGGTAAGTACCTGCTGTTGCAAGTCAGAGCAAGGAGCAAGGTACATCACGTTCTAACCGTGTTGCTCGTCCGGAAAAGATGGGCTCATTAGACCTTCCAACTAGTGGAAGCAGAGCAGAGGTTTTACTATTTTATGCCCGGATGGGGAACATCCAGCACGGATGGATGTCCTCTCGGTTTCACGGAACTCGAAATGAGAGGAGGATTCGTCAAGTACGCCCCGAAAATATTTACGGATCATTTTCAAAGATACACACATCCTTGGTCGGTATGTACCTTTCTAAGGAGAGGTGGAACGAAATTACAACACACTTTATGGTTGAACCGAACTGTCATATTGTTTGGCTTCACTTTTACGATGCAGGATACTGCCATTTTTGTGCGCCGGACTCGGAGAAGCCAGTTTTGCTAAATTATATTCCCTCAAAAGTGTCATCGTGACGTGCAGTGATGGTGGAAAATTCATTCTTGTCTTATAAAAGACTTATTGAGCTCAACTGGAAGACAATTTGTTCTCTCGGGGCATTAAAAGTGATATATTAAAAACTGTCGTAGTTTATTTGATCCTCAGCCTAGGCACTAGAAGGCTACATGTCATTTTCGAGTCATTTAATAAACTCTAAACAATGGTTTTTCTTAATTTAATCTCCCACGTGGGCTTTAAGCGAAAAATGCATTGTTATTCTTTAAACGATCAGGAAGCTAGGATTTCAAGTTTTGATGATATCTCTGAAAACAAATTTCAATGGGCGAATTTTCAAATAGTCACTTTGACAACATTGTGTGTGCACTAAGAACATAATTTTGCGCTCTTTTGAATTCTCTAAACAGGTTAAGAATAGCATTCAATTTTGTATTCCTTATGATTTAGGCCAGAACCTAATATTAATAAGTGGATATCGCTTTTTCTTTGGTAATTAAATTCTTTAAGGCCGGATAAATTAGAATTTCCTCACTCGGAAATGAAACTTTCGGAGGGTGGATAGCAAAAGATATTCCAAAAAAACAATACATTAGAAAAAGCTGGACAAAAGCTTATGTGCCATAAATAAAATTGTCAGATTGTCCGGTTTTATCCGGGTTTGCCCGGATATTTAAAACAAAATTTGGGAACAGTCCGGTCCGGCTCAGTTGCCCGGATTTCATTGAAAAATGCCCGTATTTTGCCAGGATTTATTCACTTTATTTGCAAATCAAACACAAAAAATACAAATTGTGATGTGAAAGTTTATTATTTGTGCCTCTTAAAGTTTTATAAAAATAATCATGAAGGGTTTTTTGGAATCCTTAAAAACGATTTAAAATCTGTCCGTAAGTTTGAATTGAAAAATTATTTTTAATATATTTTTTTTTTGTTTTTTGATAAGTTATTTCTGAGTTTTGACAAAATTTGCCCGGATATTGCCCGGATGTTTGCTCACCAATTTCGAAATCAAATGTCCGGATTTTGCAAGACTTTTATATAAAATTGGATTTTGAAAAAAATCTGGCAACCTTAGCCATCATAAAATTGCAATCATCTCACATTGCACACAACATGTTTTTCTCAAATAAAAATTTTAAAAAATCCTCAATATGTATGTTGTAAAAATTCAATCCTCACACTACGAAAAAAATCTGTAAAATCACATCACATGTGATGTAAATAAAAAGAAGCATCATATATGGCGGAATTTTCAGTGCTAGTTGGAAATTACACGACAGTAAAATGTAGCAAAGTGTAAAATAAAAAATGGTGTAAAATTCGGCAGCATGTAAAATAAAAATGATGTAAATTATAAAATCACTGAATATTGGAAGAAAAAAATTCCAATTGGAATATTTTTTGTTTTATTTATTGGTATTTATGATTCAATAATGGAATTATCTCATGTCATAATAAAAATAAAACCTTTTTGTAATAAATTCAATTTATTTTATTTAGTGACAATGTTTTTTTAATCTCACATTTTTTTTATTAGGAGTCACATTCACACTTTTCATTTTTTCCCCGAAGTACCGGATCCAAAGATGAACAACTTGGAGCCGCTTCCAGAACCACATCCTCTGGGAACCTTTCTCGCGGGAAAACTGCTTAAAAAAATACTTTGATGCACGACTTGACTTGACACTTTGTTAACATTTGTCTGACCCTGTTCTTGACAGTTCATTATTTTACATGACATTATCACGTTCAGTGTATTGTAATATTGATTAAATTAAAATTCAATGTCTTCATCACATTCCATGACGTGTAATTTTAAGAAATTTCTTATTCAGTGTTGTTTAGAATTGTGCGTGACCAAAAAAATTTGTAAAATTACATCACATATGATGTAACGAAAAAGAAGCATCACATATGATGGAATTTTCAGTGCGAGTTGTATATTCCACGTCTGTAAACTTCAAAAGACGTGTAAAATTTAAAGACATGTAAAATATTAAAGACGTGTAATATTTAATTTGCACTGAAAATTCCCTCGTATGTGATGCTTCTTTTTATTTACATCATATGTGGTGTAAAATTACTTCAAATAATCGCGTTCCGTGTCAAGTAATATTTGTGTCATACGAATTCAGTGCTGTTAAGGATTCAACTTTTTTTAATTCGTAAATTTACATCAATAAATCGCGTTCCACGTCATGTAATGATACAGGTTTTCAATTTCAGTGTTGTTAAGGATTCAGATTTTTTTTCTGTGCTACCCAGTTCTTTTCCCCTGTATCGTAAAACGGTGTAACTTTGTTCACCGGGGTTACTTTGATCAACATGAAAATGTTTCGCATAATCATCAACAACTAAGTCTAAAGTTAAAATATCTCAAAACTTTTTCCTACGTTCAAAAACTTATAAATTGAGTTTCAAATTGTGAAAAACTTGTTTGTTTTTAAAAATTTCAAATGTTACTAAAAATGTAATACCAAAATCTTGAAATATCTATTTTTCTGAAGGCTCGAAAACAAGCATCCTTCCTGATGAAATCAAAGCGTTTAAAAACAGCAGGTTGATTTATGTGAGAGTTTAACTTTTTTTCCTTGGTCAATGTATAGTTTTGGTGCAGTTTTTGGTGTAGTTGTATTTTGAGGTAAATGTTTGATATTTAAAAAATAGAGACATTATCCAAGAGTAAGCTCGTCTAGGACAAAAGCTAAAAACTCTATCAAATGGCTAAGTTAGAAGAAATTTATTTTTTCAAGTTAAAATTTTATAAGTAGTGTTAAAAAATTTGGCTCCTTAATTTATGTAGCATCATTGTCCATTTTTCGATTTTAATTGTTCTTCGGCATTAACACGTTGAGGACCACGATGTAGTTTTATTGGACCGCAAAGATATCTAAATAAAGAAACACCAGAATTCAGCATTTGATATTTCGGAATTTACTGGAACAAAAGTTACAAATTTAGTTTTTGTGAGCCATCGAAAGTTTTGTGTTCAATTTTGTAGAGTTTTTTGATTAATTTTATATCATTTGAGTTTGTTCCGAACTGCCTTATCTATCGATAAACGAGCGTTTGAAAATATTATGAAGGTGTTTTGTATGCTTTATGACTAAGAAAACTCGTTAAAACAGTCAAAATAGAGACTGATCAATGTTATCCCAAAGCATCAAATTCTAAACAAAGACGAAATTGATTTTTGAATCAAATTTAAAGTGGTCTTATAAATTTTGCAACCATGTTTTACGTTCATAAGAGTCCAGAACTGGTTTTAAAAATATGAAACATGCCACATTTCCCTAAACAGAAAAAAATCGAAAAATATTGATAAAAGTGATCAATCTTACCCCGGATTAAGGTAAGTGGTTGAATATTCGAAAAAGTTATCGAAATGTAAGCAAAAGATTTAAAGTAAAATTAACTTCCCCCTTCGGGATTTTTGGAACATCAAAGAAGGGGGGTGGGGAGGGGGAGGATTTTAAGGCGTTTTTTTTAAAAGAAAAATTTGATATCTGTTTAAGACTAGTTAAAGTACATACAATGCATAGCCAAGTTGTTTAGAAATAAATCTACAAAATCTTATCAAGAATTTTGTTAATACAGATAAAAATTCAAAATTAATAACCCATACGATAATTCTTCATTTTGTTTAACTTCTGTCTCGCACGTTTTCTGTCAGCGTTGCTTGAATCTTTTTCCTTGCAGACGTGCCAATTCTCACGGTTCAGTGAATTCCCGATTTTGTCACCCTAATGATGCAATTTAGGGTGAAAAATTGGGGACAGTTACAAAATCGAATAATTTTTAAAAAGCACTCTTTTTCGATAATTCTGTTCAAATTAATCAGAAATCAACATTACTGTGTTATTTTAAACAGTGTAGGGAGTTTTTTGTGTGCTACTAGTTGATAATTGATGCGTTAAGTCTCTTTTTCATCGAAATATCATAAATTTTGTTGCTATGTTTCTTAAAACACTCTGTTTGGACCGGTATTATCAAGAAAAATGAATGATCGTGTGATTGAAAACCCAATGACCTAATAGAAAACAAGGTATTGAAATAAGGTTTAAAATTCATCGTTCTGAACAACTTCCAATAAAATCAGACAACTGGGGGAGCATTCCGTTTGCTTATTTCCAATGAAGCTGTACGGATATTAGACAACATAGTTGATTGGCCTGATAATTTAGACTTCTCGTTAAACAACCTCATCTTCTTGTGGCGTATTAGGGAAATTGCTTTAAAGAATGCTCAATTTAGGCTCTCAGAGCCAAAGGGGTATAAGAGAAAAAATTGTCGATTGAAAATTTCGAATGCCAACCGATTTTTCATTTTTAAAACTTTGTTAGTGATTTTTTAATATCTTAAGAGTTTAATTTACTATTTTGTTTAACCTTAAATGAATAAGATGAACTAAGCTTGCATCGATTAAGAGAGCGAAAGCAAAAGTAAAACGGGCACATGAATACCCTATTCCAAATAAGGAAAAAAATTCTCGTTCATTTGTATCTTGAACGTGGAACCGTTAACCTACAAGATCTATAATTAGAACGTTATTTTTTCATCCGACCTTCACCTGCTGGAATACATCATTTTATAACATTTACATACCTACCTTTTGCGTTCGAAAGAAAAATACAAATTTTCGAAAAATATATGAAAATTGGAATAACACAACCACTTGAAAAGTTTTTTTTTCTTAATAATCTGTAAGCAATAATAACAAGTCGCTATCGATGTTATCATGACAATGTTGTCAATTGACGCGATATCAATTGATAACCATCCCAAAAAGAAAAGGATTGAATCTGAGTATTTTTACATAAAATAAAAAATAGTGAAAAAATCGGGTTAAAAAAGGTGACAAAATCGGGGGTGGATAAAATCGAGGGCAGACATAATCGGTGCGTGACAAAATCGGGAATTCACTGTATTAAATTAACACCTTAATTATATTTACAAATGCTAGTTCATCAATTGCTAAGGCAGTACGGAAATTTCAGATATCTTAAACCAAATGAAACAAACAGAACAAATTTATAAACAAGTAAAGTAAATAGAATAAACAGCCATTTGAACAAAATTCTTAGAGAAATAGATTGCCACTGCTTATATTCGAAAACGCTATTTGTTTACACATTGCTGACCAAGGGTGAGAATTCTCGTTCTTTCGTTTCTGCGAATCAGCTATTCTTAGAGACATAACTCGAATGGTACTAAATTAATCATGAAACTTTATAAATTTTAACACAACACCTTAAGTGGCTCAAAGATAATTGTAACTTTTGGTCCAGTGAATTCTGAGATTTAGAATGCTGAATTTCGGTGTTTAAGGCCGAATAACTAAAGATGGAAAATTATGCTGCATAAATTAAGGGGTTAATTTTTGAACACTACCTATAAAATTTTAACTACAAAAACGAATGAAATTTCGCCTTTTCTTCAAAACTGGCTTACTTTTGGAAAATTTCCCTATATTTTTTAAATTAAAAATTTACCTCAAACTACAACAAAAACAACAACAATAATAAAGATTTATTAAGGAAAAAAGTTGAACTTTCACATTAATCAACCTGTTTGCTTTAAAACGCTTTAATTTCATCAGAAAAGGTGTTTGTTTGCGAGCCTCCGAAAAAATAGATATTTCATGATTTTAAAATTAAATTTTCAAAAACATTCCAAGTTTTTCCCTATTTGAAAGTCAACTAAAAGGGTTTTCAAGGCAGAAAAAAGTTTTGAAATATTTTGACTTAAGATTTATTGATGAAAATTCTTGTTTCTGTTAAACTTGAGTTTTTTTTCCCAAAACTTTTTGAAGTTCTCGTATGTTTTCTCACACCATAGCTTCAATCTGTTTTCTGCACACTTGGCAGTTTCATAAAAAAAACATTGACAAAATTCCGACTGTTAGTTAAAACCATATGAATAGGAAATAAAAAATTAATTTCAAAATGGCTTCAGAAAGTATCAATCAACTTATGATTTTACGTAAAAGTGCAGAGTATATTCGGGAAACATAACGTTCAATTGACTATTTGGATTGTTTTAAGTTATTAAGAACTCAACTTAAATTTCTATGATCAAACCGTTGACAACATGGATTCTTGAATATATCTCTCTGGAGCCATAATAATGTTATTTGTATTAATTTTCTCAAATATATTAAAACAGAAACTAGTAAAGTAAGATTGTTAAAACTTTACCGGTTTGTCACCAGGCCGGACAAATCCAACCTATTTTTCAAAAACCTGGCAAAGTTCGGGCGTTTGATCAATAATTTTCAATAAAAAATCAGGGCAACATCCGGGAAAATTCGATCAAAACACAATTATCAATAAACGAAATAAATAGGGTTTTATTTCGAGCAAAACTAGAAATTTTTTCAACAAAATCTGGGCAACCAGACTAGATCGGACCTTTCCAAAATTTGATATCAAATATTCGATCAAGCCCGGAAAAACCGGGCAATCCAAAAAACTTACAAAAGAGGCTTATTATATTTTTAATTTTATAATTATATGACATTATTTCGAAAAATTTCTTGGATACATAAAATCTATTTAATCCTTTCTTAGCTCAGAATCGAATATATTGGCATATTGGCAGAATAATTCTAACCGCTCATTTTCACCATCTTTCATTTCTTATAACCATGGCCATAGGAAAGGGGTGGACGGTTTTTTAGTGCTAAACAGCCTCCATCTATGAGAGTTTATAAATGCCAAGCAAAATGTTTTATCCAAACTCAAATTTTAAAAAAAAAATCAAATTATGAAAAAAAATTCAAGAGTAACGATATCGACTCAGCAGTGAAGCCAAAACATCGAAATCTTGTCCCGGGTGTACAATTACACTACAGTTTTTCAAAAAATTTCACATTTATTGATAGAAATGTTGTGCAAAATACCTAATTAAGAAAAAAAAACATTTTAATATGAATGATTTTTCTCTGTTGAATTAGTCAGCAAAAAAATCTGAATCCTCAACACTGAAATATTACATGACGTAGAACGGGATTCATTAATGTAAATTTACAGATTAAAATAAAGTTTAATCCTTTACATCACTGAATTCTAATGACACAAATATTACTTGACACGGAACGCGATTATTTGATGTAAATTTACATCACATGTAAAAATAAAAGAAGCATCACATATGACAGAATTTTCAGTACGAATTGAATGCTACACGTCTTAAATATTTTACATGTCTTTCAAATTTTAACACGTCTGTTGAAGTTTACAATCGTGTAATATTCAACTCGCACTTGAAATTCCATCATATATGATGCTTCTCTTTCGTTACATCATATTTGGTGTAATTTTTCAATTTTTTTTTGGTCACACAAAATTCTCAACAGCACTAAAGGATAATTTTCTTCTTACACGACGTGTAATGTTATATGGACATTGAATTTTAATTAAATGGAAATTACTAGAGATGTACCGAATAGTGGTATTCGGCGAACGGCCGAATACCGAATATTGACCTTTTCAACTATTCGGCCAAACGAATATTCGGCCGAATATTCGGCCGAATATTCGGTCGAATATTCTATTGAGTTTTTAATAAAAAAAAAACTTAAACGATTATTTCAATGCTTTCTATTTCTTCCATATTAATACCCCTCATGTTTTTAAGTCGATAATTTTCAACCAGATGATATTATCGGTTGATGTATTACAAGATATTTTTTTAAGTAGGGGTCTTTCAGATTTTTTACAAATGGAATCATAGAGTTGTATTGAAGAAACATTTTGGTAAATATGTAAACCTTTGTAACTAATGTGTATGTTTTGTGAATAAACGACTTTATTTTATTTAAAAAAAAAAAAAAAAAAAAATGTCACCAATAACTGAAAAGACATCAGATGACTCGTCGCTTCTAGGGAGTTTATCACCAAAGAGATTGCGTTCCTGTGAAATCTGGGATAAAACGTGTCGAAACAGATTCCAAGCTTTTTGAAATTACTTCTCTGATATTGAATTAGATGAAGGTCGAATTTGAGCAAGATATCTTCAATATTGTTGAAAAAATAGATGATCTTCAACTTTAAACAGACCATACTTTAAACCATACGTATCAACACAGTCAGGCATTCAGGACGATTTTTGAAATAAAAATTAAAAAAGGCAAAATTTATGTATATTTTGAAATTTTTTAAAAATCGTTTCTGAACGAAAAATTTAAAATTTTTTAAAGAGGAATTTGAGTTCTATATTTGATTTAGCAAATAATCTAAATAATCCCGAGCAAAACTTGGAAAGTTTTAAACAATATCTGAACATCCCGGCCAGATTTGACTTATCTGGATTAATTACTGGATTTATGGGCAAGATTGAATATATCCAGAAAATCTGGAATAAACTATAATCAAAGTATAAAACGATACCGTTCAGCATTCTCCTGCATGATCTTCAGTGAAAGATACGCGGATACACCTAATATGTTTTACTGAAACCATGTTTTTCCTTTTTATATGAATTTAACTCATCAAGTCATTCTTCCTTGTAAATAACTGCTGAAACCATAAGTTTTCAATGATTGTGTGGCTTTTACAACATTACTTTTGGATATTTCATAAATTATACAAAAAATTATAAAAAATTTACAAGTCTGTAGTAGATATTCGGCCTATTCGGCCTATTCGGCCGAATACTTAGCTCAACTATTCGGTGAGCCGAATATTCGGCTTAACGGTTTTTCGGCGGTATTCGGCGCCGAATATTCGGCCGACCGAATATTCGGTACATCTCTAGAAATTACATTACACTGAACGCAATATATCTTTTAAAAATACAGCCTGTCATAACTGGCACACACAAAAGAAATCAAAGTGTTGCGTCAAGTCGGGCACCAGAGCAATTAATCGAAAGTTGCTTTGAAGAAGTTTTCACGTATGTTAGTAAGTGGATACTATTGATTCATCGATTTTTTGTGGCGCTACGGCAGCGGACCTATAGGAAGCAACTCTGGGAGCGGCATCCTGTACACAGTAAAAAATAATTAAAATCACACGGCACCTTAATCTGTAAACGATGCAAACATTGACAACGTAAATAAAAATCAAACTCGAAATTACGTCTAAAAAAATGCAAATTATGGAAAAATTAAGATCATGCTATTTTGTATGTGTTTAAACTGTTTTCTATGGGTCGTGACTCAAAATTCAATCAAGGAAGCATAAAATTACATCGAAACGATGTAAATTCCAAGTAGGCGCATAGTAAACAAACGCGGTCCTGTTTTGTTGAATTGTGACTGTGAATCAGATTTCCTGCAATAAAAGACTAATTAGGTTTACAGCATAGCATTTAATGAGTACATAAGAACTAAAATGTGAAATAGTGCATAGAGAATATGAAATTTTAGAGTAAGTTAAATTTATATAAGAAGATATAGAAATGTTTTCTTTATTTCTTTTTTCCTCCATCAAGAGCGCAAAAAATGTTCTGGATAAGGTTTTTTTTGGACGATAACTGGCTTATCGAATTCAATTTTACGTGCCCTATGCAGTGAGCTTGGAGTGAAAATGGTTTAAACGGAACCGAATCTTACCGACACCAATATCAATTACTGTATGGGTAAGATTAAAAAACATTCAGTAGAATTGATCAATTAAAGAATAGAAATAAGGAAGTGCACGCGAAAGAATCAAAGATAGTTTCAAAGTCAGTTCGGATGCTGATAAAATCAATGATTGAAAAGTGATAATTGGTTGGAGAAATAGGTTTTCAAAATGTTCAAGCTTATTGTACGAAGCCAAGCTGAATTAACAGAAAAAAGCTACTGTATCTTCCTAGCCAATGCATTTACTTTGTCCTAGTTTATTTCAAGTTAGTAGTTACCCATTTTTGCAGAGATTACCAATCTTTTTTCTCACTCCATCAGAGTAAACCAGAATGTTTAAATCATACATGAGCTTCTTTTTGGTATCATGTTTAACCAATTTATTTCTTATGTCTTTGATTAAGTTTAGTATTTTTTTCTTTCAATTCTCAACTTTTAATATAACCCCTTCCAATAGCAAAATTTTTCAAGTTTGTTGTTGCTTGTTTGGCAAACTTGGTAACTGTTTTCAATTTTTCCCTTATCACAGCAAAACTTGCGGATCAAGGTTCGCATTCCTCGTCAGTTAGTATTCAACAATTTACCAAAAACTTTTCAACCGAACGGAACGGCGAACCGAAACATGCAAGATTACAATTTTGTTTACTTTTAAGAATGTTGGACCATCTCGTCTCGGTCTCACAAGAAGTGGTGCCAGGTGTCGTGATTTTCGAGGAACCATCCTGATTTTTCAAAAACGCTTGAATTGTCTTTTGAAAAATTGTTTTGGAAAATATCCTGATTTTATTATATTTTTTTGAAAATAAGGACATTTTCAAAAAAATACCTAAATTATTACTGAATTTTAAGTTAAATGATGAGAACATCAAACAAATCTGTAGTTAAATACTTTAACCGATGATAATTCTTGGTTCAGATGATATTTGAGTGGTGTTTTTCAATAAACTTCAGGCTAACTTCAGGTTCTGTTCGCTTCAGTTGCATAATTGGAGGCATCTTCAATACCTGTTTTCGGCCTTTATTTATGCAATCTTAGCAGAGATGCATGTTATTTCTATCACCCAGTGATTTTTAAGTTCTTTTTCCGCTTTGCAGAGAAATAAATTGGAGGCGGGCCGCTTCGGATTTATTTCGCAGCAAAGCGGAAAATGAACGGTAATGAATTTTTTTCTTGCTGGGCAGTTTAGTGGTGTCCTGAAAAATCATGATTTTTCTCATCGCGGTGTCCGGATTTTTGTCAAAACCACCTGGCACCCCTTTTCATCTGTAGCATCACAACAAATTATCGGGGCATAACACATTACAATATAAATACCAAATGTTTCACACGGGATACTATTGTACCACTATTGGTTACATTCTTTTAGTAAAATGAATGTGCAATTATAAATTTAGAAAAATTTAATGATACTCCAGAAACAATTGATTGCTTTTTAAGCAATTCCTGAATTTGTGTTTATTGCTAAGCCCTGACAATTTGTTATGGTACAAATAATGACATGACGAATCGGCGAGATGGAACAATATTGGCACAAATGTAAACAAAAATACACAAATTGTTAAATTTTTCGTCTCGACTGGTTTTCCACAAATAAATATTCTAAATTAATACAGTGAATAATCTTCGTCATGTACTGATTCGATTGTTAACGAAAAATGCGAACCGTTCTGAATCAAATCAATCCGAATCGAGCAAGGGCACCGGAGACCACCGAGGAAGCAGCATATTCGAAAAGAGCCAGGAAGTTCACAGTGAACCGGCTAAAGAGATGGGAAATCCTGATCCGTTCCGAAACTGAATGGTTTTAGCTCGACGTCTAGAATCCTAAGCTCGGCGCAAACAAGTTTGATTCATTGGCGTTGATTGATCAGATTCGGACACAGGAATCTGGCTCAATTAAGAGATTGAGAGGCTTGGAAAACACCGTCATTTTCGTTAAAAAAAAACGAAAAAATGCAACTGTAAGTTATTTATTTTTTCATACAAACTAATAGGAATTAATAAAAAAAACTTGTTTCTAGATAACCAGCAAAAAAGTATGCTGCAAATAGACGAAGGTTTTGGTTGGCACACTAATTGGTTCAGGTCTGATGAGGAGACTCTGGATGGATAATCCAAAAAGATAAAAGTCCCAGAAAAAAACTGGTGAGGAGACAAAGTCAAAATTTAATTATCGAACTTAAATTTCACTAATATTTGTTAATATAAGCAATATGGATTAGTAGATAAAAACCATAAGTTGCCTGCTCAGAACATTATATTTAAAATTAATAATAATT
Source organism: Uranotaenia lowii (assembly GCF_029784155.1). Taxonomy (NCBI): domain Eukaryota; kingdom Metazoa; phylum Arthropoda; class Insecta; order Diptera; family Culicidae; genus Uranotaenia; species Uranotaenia lowii. Next base: position 314,182,608 of record NC_073693.1, read on the forward strand.
TGAAGTTTTTCTTAATGTCTCCACCGTCGTTTTTTATGTCGTTCGAGAACGGATAAAACTACGTGTTTCAATGTTTGTTTAATACAAAAATATGAATAAAAATGTATATCAGAGTGTAAAGGAAAACATGTTAAAATCATCTACACAGAACAGTTGGAAAAAATCAGGAAAAAAGTAACCCATTACTTTCCTTGAGTCAAAGAGGTGAAATTTTTTTTTTTCATCTTTTTAAAAATCTTTTCTAGTGAACTATTAATTCAATATTATCCAATTAATAACAACAAGAGATCATAACGTGTAACTGAACATCAGTTATTTGTGAGCAAATTGATTGCAAATAATGAATCTTACACTTATCCTTAATCTCTACTCTAATGGTTTAATAATTCGATTAGTACAAGAAACAGACATTTTTTGAAGTAGTTTTGAAGGTGAAATACATTTTGCAATAATTTTTATCTGTTGAATTACATTCTGAACTTAATCTGGGACCACACTTCAAAGGTAACGTAGAATTTTTAACACAGTATTTAAAATTGATGATGTTTTTTGAAGTGTTGTTGAAACTATATAGGAGATGGATACGCAATTTTTGATAAAATGAATCGCAGTTCTCCAATATTGTTCGGGAGATACGAGTGTCTCTATTTCATGGACAAAATGAGTCTTACCAGAACAGCGCATCTGACGCACAAAGTACCTAGGTTTTTTTTAAAGGTTGCCATAGTTTAAATTTGTGCTGATTTTGATGTAATTTTCAAACATACATTCAATGTTCCGAAAATCATTCATTTTCACAGAGCCATGCTTTACTACAATCAAAGGCAAAAGAATCGTAGCAGTCAATTTTTCTACTCCAACCAAAGCATACAAACTATCATGCATGACAACGACGCTTGTGTATTCAAAACTCTCCTGAAAAAACATGATGTGGTAAAGAAGGACGCAGACAATCAGCGTCGAACGTCTCGATAGTGATTGACTTCTATGAAGATTTTCAACCTACTAAAATCACAGCTGATTTGCATCATTCTTGAGCGATCAATGGAGGCTATCGGATGGTTGTTTACTTTTCGCTTTGCGTAGAAGGTACAAATCATTACTAGGTATTCACAATGAACTGCCCAGCCCGTGCAACGGGTTTTGGAAGCGTATGATCCTGTCATTTCTTCAGAATTTCATTCTGATACATTCATGATCGTCTATCAGTAACAATCGTTGTGCAGAATGATGCGAGGATAGGCGTTTGTTGATGATTGAGTGGGCATCGCACAAAATGTATCATCAAGTATGTCGATCACCTCTGATTGGCCACGTGACAAAAAGCAACGGTAGCGCCCGATGAGGCATGGTATATATTTTAGTATCTAGTTAGTGTTGATGTTCGACAAATGTTCAACTGAAACTTAAACCACGTGCCTATCACAGCACTCGAAGTAAAAAATTTCTAGCATGAAACGAATCCTGATTGCTTTTCTTGAGCGATTTTCGGAACATTGCATACATTATACATTGATCGATGTGAATTTACATTCCAAGAACATTTCCATTGCTTGTAATTTTACAAGCCACGATGTAAATCTCTATCCAGACACAAATTTATGTTGAAAGCGATGGTCCAATAATTTGCATCGCTTTCGATGTAAAATTAAATGACCAAATTTTTGCTGTGTACATTATTGTCCTTCGAAACTGGCAATTCGGAAGAGCTGCTGACGAAATATGTAAAAATTTTCGTATAGGAATGATTTAGTGTTTCCATGCTTTATAGATACTAATGCCTCTTTGTTCTTTAGACGATAATTTTAGTGTTCATAGAATCGGATTTTTAACGAATAAATGATTTTTATTAGAACCAAATTGATTTTATTTTAGAGATGAAAATCCGCTATTAAATTGGTTCGCTTTGGCGTTCCCAAAAGAAACTGAAAAGTAAACCCAAAAAATTCCAATATTAAAATTTTGTCTAAATTCAGTGATTTTAAAATTTACATAACTTTTATATTACACGTCTTTTAACTTTTACAATTTGGATTTTGTCGAAAAGAACATCAGACCACCCAACTGCCCTCAATTCCGCCCTATCGAAAAATTTTGGGCAATTGTCAAGCAGAAGATGAAAAAGAATGGTAGGACGACCCGGGATACAACAGAGATGAAGAGATTGTGGAACAAAATGGCCGCTGAGGGCAGTGAATAGGGTGTCCAAACTTAGATGAGTGGTTCTCGATGAAAAGTACGAAATTTTATCAAAACAACATCGGAATAATTTTTTTATTATTTTTCCTTAAAAGTGCAGTAAAAACGTTACAATTTGAGCACAAAACATTTTTATTTCGTTAACATAGCTCCGAGATAGACCCTTTTCAATGCGTCCAGATTTGTATTGATCCATGCATTATTCTGAAGCGATAGAATTGGAGAGGGGTTGAGTCCACCACAAATGATTTCTAAGAAAAATACTCTTGTAGATTTGCACAGGTAAGCTTCTTCTTAAAATACGGAAAAAATTAGGCTTATCAGGTGATCCGGCAAAGCTATGGTTAAACTTTCGTTAAGATTGTACTAAAAAGTATCGGGTAATTAATGCCAAACTAGACGCCGCATCAACTGAAACTAATAATGAACCCCCGTTTTTCCACTCTCGCATGCCTAGGAGCGCTTTAAAATTGATTTAACACCCGAATAATTGCGGGTATCCACTCCACTCCAGACACACGAAAACCAATGACATCGTCTCGGCCGCCATGCCAAAGTGCGAACATGGCAATTATCAAAGTTTCAACAAAATTCTACTGCTCTGCCTCTTCCCTAGTAGGGAAAATTCTGCTGTGGTCCGTTGGGGTTTTCGTTTCGCCAAACTAGCCACAGGGCGTCTTTGCCGAGTGAGTGGACACATTTTTCGCCGGGAATTTAATGCTTCTTTTCTCCTTCGTTTTTTTTTTTAACTAAAAACCGCCTACGAAGCTTCAGTTTTTTTTTTTCATAAGTCCACTTCAATTTTCTCGGCTCTATCTTTCGCGAGTGACTTTCTCTTCCGGTTTCAGTTTCTTTGCTCATTAGCAGTGTGTTTTGTTTCCGCATAGTCGGGTTTTTTTTTCTTTCTTTTCTGGGAAGGAAAGCAAACGGGAGTTGTGAAACGGATGCTTGAATTGACCTTTGAGTGCTGGCACCGGAACCACTTTCGGCTGCTTCCAGCACACCCAAACAGTGTTTAATGTCGAAGAAACGATTCTCGAAGTCCTAAAAACCGCCTACGAAGCTTCAGTTTTTTTTTTTCATAAGTCCACTTCAATTTTCTCGGCTCTATCTTTCGCGAGTGACTTTCTCTTCCGGTTTCAGTTTCTTTGCTCATTAGCAGTGTGTTTTGTTTCCGCATAGTCGGGTTTTTTTTTCTTTCTTTTCTGGGAAGGAAAGCAAACGGGAGCGATGAGGTTGCCAAAAGGGGTTAGTTTTGAGCCACCAAGCACATTGCACATGCTGATGAGGCCAGCAGCATCGGTTTTTACTGTTTAATTAAACTCTTTCCTTATATATTTATTTTGCGAGCTCATAATTAACGTATCTTTTGTTCCGGGTTGAAGTGAAGACTTTCCCTGTGAATGGCACTTCTGGATGTGGGATAAGAATCTACGAGAACTTGGAGATCATTCAAAGAATATTTAAGTTCTTTATTTTTAAAATAAACTTTCGTCTCAAGAGCTGAAATCAGTTAAACTGACCCAAATGCTAAATTTGTTTTTTAAAATGTCGTAATATATGAAATTATTTTTAAATTGAAAGCTCTACGAACAGTGTGAACTGGTCTAAAATTGTTTAAAATTGGACAAAAACTTCCAAAAACATTTAAATTGTGTAATGATGCAAAAAACTACAGTTCAATCATAAACTATTTGTTGCAGTTTATAACGACTTATTTTAACACTTTCGGATGAATTCAGAAACGCGGATTGACTTTCAAAACACTTTATATTGTTTTCAAAGATATGCCTTTTTATTATACAACTTTAAAGAATAACTTAACTTGCGCTTTCGACTTAATCTTTATTGTATATTGTGGAGCTATATCCGATCTCTTCGGTGGTTAATTTTGACTGCCTCGATCGTCAGCTGATCGGGTGTTGATCAGCTGTGCCAAAAGAGTATCCAGTTTGCGATAAATTTGCTCTCAATAGGTTTGTTTGCTCTCGTTTTGCTTCCGCATTATGAGATTCATTAATGTGGCTTAAATTAACGCGTTAACATTACCGGCCCCCTTGATATGCCTAGCATTATCAACGAAATTCAAACTACTACTACTTCTTAAAACAATCAAAAAAAATGATATCACGCAATTAACAAAATAAAAGAAATGCGTTGATTTTCTGCTGAACTCGATCAGTGTTTCACTGGACTGGACATCGTCTTCTTCTTATTCTTCAGAGTGGACTGTATGTTTTCCTCTTCGACCTGGCTGTGGTTGTAGGTTGTAGCCTATGTCTTCGATGAAGAAATGCACCGTTGATCCTGGTACACGGCCTCCTAGGCCCATCAACTCTGGAATCAGATGAGAAGGGCTTTTTTACTCAATCAAAAATTATTATTAAAAGACTTCCCTGAAGCGGTGGCTTCGAGCCACCGCGGGCGCTCATTGCGCCGATGCTGCTGCGATGATCGGTGATGGCTTCATGAAATCTTCTTTGGGGGTGAGACGAATTGTGGTGATAGCTTAACTTCATATGACGACTGAGATGTGGTTGGCACGACTTCCTGCTGATGAAAGGATTGTGTATGTTCTCGAAGGAATAGTATAAAATCACGCAAACTTAACTTTGCGTGGAGGTCCCTCAACCTCCACAAAAATACAAGACGCTCTATCAACTTTCATTCAGCGAGGTAGCATGCCCTTAGGGATGTGATCGACTTAAAGTTCTGGTAGACTTCAGCGCTTCATGGATGGACTCTACGGTACGGACGGTACAGACGGTCAGCGACCGCCGTGGCCACTGACGAGATTAACTAGACTGCGGGGGCCAATTGACCCCCGCAGGCGCGCCGATTGCGCCTCGATGTAGGAGAACTCTAATCTGCCTTTTCTGGTGGCTCGGGATTGTTGCTCCAGATAAGTAGCATGTGATTATTTGTGAGCATGACATCATGCTGAATTGCAAGGTTTTGAACTTGGTTCTCATTGAAAACCTTGCCAGAAACGATCCATCCCAGCTTTGTATTCTGTAGTACTGGCCCAACGTCGTTTAACTTGTGTTGTCCTTCCAACAACAGATCGTAGAATATCTCAGCCCCGAGAATTAGATCAATATTACCGGGATTTTGAAAATCGTGATCTGCAATGTTGAGTCCGGGAGGTATCTTCCAACTAGTGATGTTGAACTTTTTCTCGGGGAGACCAGAGGTTACTTTCGGGAGGACGTGAAATTTCAAAGTAGACCGGTAGTTGGTATACCGAGATCCAATGGAAGCGATTACAGACTGTGTGGAACAGGTAGTTGATTGTCCAATACCGTTGACTGGAAGATGATGTCGATAGCGTCGAAGTTTCAAAGACTGAGAAATTCTTTCAGTCATGAAGCATAGCTGTGATCCTGAATCCAACAAAGCTCGTGCTGGGATGGAATTTCCATATCCATCCTCAATCATAACAACTGCTGTGGACAGCAAAACAGTGCTTGAAAAGTTACTAGGATTTACGGATATGAAAGCACTGTGGCTAGTGGAAGGATTGTCTGTGGTACTGAAGGATGGGTAGTTAATCATGTTCGGATTGTGTGACAGATGTGTCTGATTCTGGAGAGTGGAATTAGGAAGGATTTCTTCAAAGGGTATCTCTGTTTGGTTCTGTGGTGGCTGTTGATTCGCGTCCTGATTGACATGCTGTGGAACTCGTAACTGCTCTAAATTGGACTGTGATACAACAGGACCAGCATGCAGGAGGGTGTGATGGCCTCTTCCGCAGATCTGACAAGATCCCTTAACACAAAATCTCGCGATGTGACCTGGCGAGAGACAATTGGCACAATGATTTCTTCTTAATCAAATCAACACGATCGGACACCTTCATTTGTGTAAACTTTTGACACTTAAACACTGAGTGTATAGACTCAGCACAGAAAGGACAGGCAAACGTATACTCGAGACTGGTATGACTGAGTGCCGGAAAACTAAATTGCTTTTTCAGTTCCCCTTGACTTGAATTAGAAAGATTACGGAGCACCATACACCTTGACTTCAGGAATTCAATCAACTGCGGATATGTTGGAACCTCCTTCGAGTTGTGGTGGCATTCCCAGTGATGTAAAGTAGCAGAATCCAAACGCTGACACAACATATGCTGAAGAATCGTGGTCATCCCATCAGTTTCCACACCGACCTTCTGGAGCATCATCAGCGTTGTCTCAAAATCCTTCACCACTCGGTGGAGCTGTTCATAGGATTCTTCTTCCATGGGGTAGACAGAGAACAAAACGTCGAGGTAGGATTTCACTAAAAGCTTTTTGTTCTCAAAGGAATTGTGGAGAGCTTGCCAGGCAATGCTGTAGTTAGCCGATGTCAACTCAATTGAACCTATTTCTGCCAATGCGTCACCTGTCAACGACGTTCGGAGATAGGTAAACTTGTCGATGTCGGACAGATTATGGTTGTTGTGGATCATGCTGGAGAATGTATCCCGGAAGGTGATCCAATCCTGAAGCCTTCCGCTGAATGTTGGCAACTTCAATTCAGGGAGTTTGATTCTGGGTTGTGAAACGGATGCTTGAATTGACCTTTGAGTGCTGGCACCGGAACCACTTTCGGCTGCTTCCAGCACACCCAAACAGTGTTTAATGTCGAAGAAACGATTCTCGAAGTCCTTGATGATGCGCATATTGACTTCTTCACGTTCGCTGATTCTCATCGCACGTTCAAGGGCCGCCTGTTCCTCGTCGCCTTGTATGCAAACGTCCATTTCCGCATCGTCAGTTAGCACCTCAATGTTCTCCCGCACACGAATGAATTTATCGTACAATTCGTCCAATTTCTGCATGCGGAATTTTAAGGATATGAAATCTCGCTCTGCTTGGTAACCGTTTGCAAAATCCTGGATATTGTCCATCAAACTTCTCAGGTTCCTTTCCTGCTTCACCAGGAGTCGTAAGTCCTCTCGAGGCATGGTAGTTATCCGGGCACGCACAACCACAGGATAAACTCAACACCACTGCACTGCACGGTATCACGAGTCCACAGAACAGCACGGTAAACGACGATGTTTCACGATTAACAACCAACCAACAGAATGTCCGATGATCGAATTTAACCGACTCTCGCAAAATGATTTATTAACCCAGCATGCACAATTACCTTCATTCAATTTGGTTTCCAGCTACCTGATCCTCAAAGCTGGTCTTCACCACAGACTTACCTGAGCACACAGTACTTATCCTACAAACTATCCAATTCCTTAGTTTATTGCTTCTGCCAAACTCTGGTGTTCCGTGCGTCGAGCTCGTGCCAATTATCATGAAAACTCCTTCAAAATCTGGTTTTATTTGCCTTTCACTAACACTGTTCCCCAATTTAACAGTCCCTGGGGGAGGGGGGAGAGGAGGTGTCACTCAAACCAACGGGAGGGAAAGGTACATCGACCAAAGCACAACACTTGTCACTTGAGTACACTTTATGTGGTTCAAATCCGACACTTTATGTTGATTCAATCAACTTCTAATGTACCATGATGAGGGGTAAGGGGTGTTTCGTTCCCAGGGGAGACACTGGGTACACTTGGGTTTATAACCAGCAGCACCAAGAGAGATGTACTACTGCCACAAATTCCACAAAACAGCGAAAAGTCCACAATTTCACAGCAGTTTTCGCCTGGTAAAAACGGAAGGGGGAGGCAACCCGAAGGGTAGAGGGACCCACCAACAGCAGCTTACAGTACTACCCCACTGCTTAAAGCGCACTCCACAATCTTGTTTTGAACCCAGCACTACAGATCCGCTTTCAAAGTGGTGCACTTTTTGCTACTTAATAGCCAATCACACTCAAGGTGGCGAGGGGGGCGGGGGCTGAGGTACTGGCGCACTAATTTTACTTGGGAGAAGGGAAGAGGGTTCACCCGAGGTATCCAATTGATTCCCTATCACCACACTCAACAGCAGACGCAAAAGCCACAAATTATCGACACAAGCGTTTGGCTTTACTACATGCGACGGCTTGGGTGCACACAATAGCCGTTGGTTGTCCTTTTATCACACTTGATGCTTCACACGGGGAACAATTGAAGGCAAGTAAATCAACGCGCTTCTCGATCCGGCTCGAAGGACCAAATGTTGCAGTTTATAACGACTTATTTTTAACACTTTCGGATGAATTCAGAAACGCAGATTGACTTTCAAAACACTTTATATTGTCTTCAAAGATATGCCTTTTTATTATACAACTTTAAAGAATAACTTAACTTGCGCTTTCGACTTAATCTTTATTGTGGAGCTATATCCGATCTCTTCGGTGGTTAATTTTGACTGCCTCGATCGTCAGCTGATCGGGTGTTGATCAGCTGTGCCAAAAGAGTATCCAGTTTGCGATAAATTTGCTCTCAATAGGTTTGTTTGCTCTCGTTTTGCTTCCGCATTATGAGATTCATTAATGTGGCTTAAATTAACGCGTTAACACTATTAAAAAATTTCCGGAATTTTCAAAATACTGTAGAATTATTCAAATATATCATACTTGAACTGACATGTACTAGATTCTCTGAAATTAACCCAACTTCTCATAAATTCCCATAAATTGTAAAAATGTTTCTAGTATTATCAACAGCTGTTCAAAATTGTCGAAAAAAATGTGGAACCATGTTCCAAATTGTTTGATCTTGTTTCAAATGGATCAAAAGTTTAATTTGTTGTGAACTATCGGAACTCATCCGATATTTTGTTCATTTTTTTATCAATCTTTGACCCAAAATTAAACGAAAACCCAAATCGGCTGATGATGAAAACTATAAAAATAAAAAAATCAACTGCTTCAAAGGTTTCCAAAGTCGAAATTGTTTAAAACAAAAGTCAAGAGTATCAAAAGCCTTTAAAATTATTCCAATTTTGAATTTTTCCAAGTTACTTAAAATTGTCCAAAGGAATTAAATTGTCTGTGACTGTCGAAAAACGGGAAAAAATCCAAAAGTTGCAAAATCTATTTCAGTTTTCAAATTTTTATGTTTCAAACATTTGGCAGAAAACTGATCTGAAAATTCGAATTTTCTCGAAATCGTTAGAAATTATCCGAAAAATACGATAGTTTAAAGTGACTAATATTGTGAAATATCGATCAAAAAATAAACATCCGAAATTCTTCAAGTTCGTCAACGATGGTTAAAAACGTCAAAAAAGGCTCCAAAAATATCTTAAGGTTTTATAATTATGGAAATTATAAAAAATCATCCGAAACCATCAGATTGGTCAAAATTTCAAAAATATGTACACATACGTCGAGGTATAATCATAGTTTTTAGGAAAAACTTTAATAACTTTTCTGTACCAACCAAACTGTAGCTGCGAACTTATAAAAAAAAGGTGCATAATTTAGCAATTTTATGAAAATTTTCTCAATATAATCTAAATTGTCAAAAATTATTTTACGGTAAATATAGCCAAAAATAATTAGAGTTGCACAGAACTGGCTCAACTTAACGGAAAACAGCTTAGAAACTTATATCTTCGTAGTATTTTATTTTAATGTTTCAAATGTTTTTAGAAAATAATGAAAATTATTTTTGATATTCCAAAATTAATTAAAATTAATCTAAAATAATAAGAAAAAACAATTCTGCTGTTGATTTTATTTTTTCGTAGTCGCATAAACTTTTTTATTTACTTCTTAAGGTATTCTTAGATAAGGGTAAATCAAAATTTCCCAAACTGTACAGAGTTGTTCGAAACTGTTAATATTTTCACAAATATATTTAAAAGACGGAATACGTAAAATATTTTCAAAATCTTCAAAATTGTCAAAATTGTCAAAATTGTCAAAATTGTCAAAATTGTCAAAATTGTCAAAATTGTCAAAATTGTCAAAATTGTCAAAATTGTCAAAATTGACAAAATTGACAAAATTGACAAAATTGACAAAATTGTCAAAATTGTTAAAATTGTCAAAATTGTCCAAATTGTCAAAATTGTCAAAATTGTCAAAATTGTCAAAATTGTCAAAATTGTCAAAATTGTCAAAATTGTCAAAATTGTCAAAATTGTCAAAATTGTCAAAATTGTCAAAATTGTCAAAATTGTCAAAATTGTCAAAATTGTCAAAATTGTCAAAATTGTCAAAATTGTCAAAATTGTCAAAATTGTCAAAATTGTCAAAATTTTCAAAATTGTCAAAATTGTCAGAGTTGTCAAAATTGTCAAAATTGTCAAAATTGTCAAAATTGTCAAAATTGTAAAAAATTGTCAAAATTGTCAAAATTGTCAAAGTTGTCAAAATTGTCAAAATTGTCAAAAATTGTCAAAATTGTCAAAATTGTCAAAATTGTCAAAATTGTCAAAATTGTCAAAATTGTTAAAATTGTCAAAATTTTCAAAATTTTCAAAATTTTCAAAATTGTCAAAATTGTCAAAATTGTCAAATTTGTCAAAATTGTCAAAATTGTCAAAATTGTCAAAATTGTCAAAATTGTCAAAATTGTCAAAATTGTCAAAATTGTCAAAATTGTCAAAATTGTCAAAATTGTCAAAATAGTCGAAATTGTCAAATTTGTCAAAATTGTCAAAATTGTCAAAATTGTCAAAATTGTCAAAATTGTTAAAATTGTCAAAATTGTCAAAATTGTCAAAATTGTCAAAATTGTCAAAATTTTCAAAATTTTGTTAGTTTCAATAGAAATTCCAATTCTGATTGCTATCTAGATGCTCTCTATAGCATCAAAAACAACAATAACTGCTACACATTCAGTTAAGAAAATTATTGGTTCCAATTCACATTCTCATTCAGCGAAAAGGCCACAAAGCGCAACAGATTCCGATATCTTCGACGCCATCTCATCTTCCTGCCTCCTTCAACGCTCCTTCATTCACCATCAAACGTTAATTTGTAACAATAACGTCTTGTGGACTGCGGAACCTTTCTTATTCAACTAGCAGCGAAGGAATCTTCCAAGCCTTCGCAAGACGAGTCAATGGAGAGGAACCATGAAGCCGAGAGTTTCCAAGAAGCTGCGACGGAAGTTGATGATATCGGAAATGGGTCGTATCTTTCTGACTTCATACGCTCCCTGAGGGAGGCAACAGGATACTCGTGAATGGAGGTATGCATGCATGAATACCAAAGTAAAGTTGGTACGATAATGACGTGCCGATAGAGCGCCGCGTAACCACAATGAATCTGCCGGTACAAACGGATACACCCGAATGGATACAATGTTTCTGTTCTTTGAAATCGAGATTACCATACATGTATAGGTGGCCGCTTCCGTGAACAAATCTTTCGGGATTATTCAATGAGCACAGGTTGATGAGAGATATTGTTTTGTGCAAAACGCAAATCGGTACAAGGTATAGCGGATGTAGGCCTCCAGGGCTATCGGGTTGTAATTAATGCGTTATAATTGCATTCATCGAGCATCAAAGTGTTCAATAGATTATTACATGAGGATCCTCAAGGATTTTTTATGAATACAAAGTTTACACATTAATTTAAAATTCTACTGAAGGAAAAGAGAAATAATTAGTTATTTGATTTTGAAGCTTAAATCTGTTGCACAAATAGAATGTTACAATAAAAATTGGTCATCTAAACCAACTCGCATTTTTTTTCTATTATCGTGCAAAAAAAAAAAAATCATGTTAGCATCTAATTGAACGGATAAGCGTGTCAGGAACATAAAAAGTGCCGAAAGTCTTGAGCGAGTACAAAAAATAAGTTGTAGATTGAAACTAAATATGCCTCAACAATTTATCACGGTCGCCATGGATGAAAAAAATCAACACAGGTACTTAGTAAATTTCTGTATTGCACTTCTTTTTGCTGATTTAAAATTCTATGAATCAAGATTCCTTATCTCATGTCTGGTATTTAAAGAAACAATCCTTCATACAAATTCCTTTACATTGCAAGCAAACTAACTACAGGGCTTCCAAAGTAGTAAAGCTTATGCAAAGCCAAGCAAAAGCACCTGCAGCTGTCATTCCGTTTCATCTCATCAGCTATCTTACCAAAGACTGCGAAGACACGTGGGAGTAAAAGTGGATACACACACCCCCCAGAATGACCGTTTTCTGTTTACAAAAGGTGTACGTTATTTGCTACCTGCAGTACTTATTGCCAGTTGTAGTAAGTGCCGCCATACATCCCGAGTACACATTTGCATACATGAGCAGTTCATTGAAGATCAGGCGACTGAAAAGGGTCCACTTAGCTCAGTCAGCACCCGAATAGCAGCACGGAGAGGACAACCCCATTCACACGGGATGTAGAGGTACTTTCTATAGATTGAGCATGGTCAAATTCAATTTGAAACACATCTGGATCCAGGTTCTCGCAAAAGAGCTTCAGCAGCTTTCGGGTTTTCTTTTGATCCTTTCTCCCGTCAGATGGACGAAAAGAGCATTTGAAGTGTTTCTGATTTCTATGGAAAGCTGCTCGTGTGCTCATGCCCGCAGGTGAAGCAATTTTATTTTCTGAATAAAATCAATTCAAAAGGGATTGAGAATGAGGATGCGATCTGTAGTGAATAAATGTTATCGGTTGAATGCCCTTGGAAATGCTCGTGAAAAATATTTCATTTGAAAAGTAATTCTTAATTTTGATGAAAAATGAACATCTAAGGTTTGCTATTCCATTTCATCTGCCGAGCAAGGACGCACGTTTATTTTTTGACATTGAAAATTAATTGATGGGCTTTGAGGTAATAATATCATCTCAGAACAGTGATGTGCATTCACATCTATAAAAATAAATTTAAAGGAATCTTTAGGAATTTTTTTCGCCTGATTATTTCTTATGGTGGGAAGCATTGAAAGACAATGTAAGTTGACTAATGTAAAGATTGTTTTCAATTCATTTGAAAACTTATGTACGGATTCATTTGTGATTTCATAAGGCTATGATCATTTAGTATCCGGGCACTTTATTTCGTTGATAGCTACGTTAATAGACCTCGGATATGCAAAACTTTAGTAGCGTTGGTTATGAATTGCCGGGCCCCACGCTTAACCCCTACCATCAGATTTTGTACAGACACCCTGTCCACCTTCTTCGCCGCAGAAAGCCTCTTTGATAGTTGCATGTGCTTGTAAATATCTGCTACCTTTTCCCTTCCTTTTGCCGTATAAAACTCCTGTCCCGGAAGCTGCTTGTAGTCGGCTTTGACGTAGGTTTCGTCGTCCATTACCACGCAGTCAAACTTCGTCAGCATCGTCGTGTACAGCCTCCGGGATCACGCTTTGGTCGTCGTATTTTGTTTATCATCGCGATTTGGAGTCACTACCTTCTTGTAAGTCGATAGTCCGGCTCGTTTTTAGGCTCGATGCACGGTTGTAGACGATACACCCAGCTTATTTGCGGCATCTCGGAGAGAGAGGTTAGGGTTCCGCTTGAAACTACCGGCAACTCTCTTTGTCGTCTTAGCGGGTTCCGGTTTTCGATTTTCGCCCGATGCAGACTTGCGGCTGTCGACAAACGTTCCCTAAACACTTTAATTACATTTTTAACGGTTGATTTGGCAACTTTTAGCGATTTTGCCAGCTTTGCTTGCGAGTCGCTCGGATTTTTACGATGCGCGAACAAAATTTTGATATGCTGCTCTTCTTCCTTGGACGGCATTTTGACAACTGAAGAGTGAGTTTATTAGCCGCAGCCCGTGGCGTAGAGGATAGCCTTCCAGTCTTCTAAGCCAACGGTCATGAGATCAAATCCTGGTCACGGCATACATAGTACACTTTCTGTGGGTTGGTGGTTTTAGCATTTGTAAGATGCTAGCCATCATATCCTCGAAAGATGTACGCTTAGAGTTAAGTGAAAGGAATCTCTTCGAGGAAACATTAAGTTTCATTGAGATCCTGTATGTGTTTGTGTTTGTGTTCGAATTCCAAAATCAAAATAGGAGCAACATTCTACACACACACACACACACACACCTTCTAAATGAGGGGTGGTCAGGTTTTTTTTTAATGCAGAATTGAAAGAAATACGTCAAGTTGATATTGACAAAATTTTGACCGTATCACACTTTAGATGGTGTATTTTGCTGTACTTCATTTGAGAATAAATTTTTGAAAGGGGTACTTATAAATTTTAAAACTTATATTTCTGATCTTTTTTTTGGTAATTTTTAACGACTGATATTGTTTGATTCTTTATTTTCTAATTGGCATTTCAGTCTTAAGGAAGCAAATTACAGAATTTTACAATTTGCCCTACAATTTCTGATCACGCACAGCAATCCACCCCCCCAACCCCCCCCCCCCCCACCGTGGTTTCTCACATAAAAGTCAACTTTAAACATCGATTTTATTGAAATAAACGTATATGAATCTACTGTTATTGATAAAAAACATGATCGCAAACATCTAGCTTTATAAATAATCGAAATATTTATTATTAAAAGGTTCACCAATATCCTGCTGAAGTCCGTCATCACATTAAAATAATAAGATATGCCAACTAATAAATACCCTTCCAGCGGACAGAAATTTTCACAAATTACTACAACCTACAATGGATGCCATTCGTGTAGCTCACGATTGATAAGCCGACACTGGCATTGCTGCCATGCCAGCCCACACACACACAAACACAACACGCACAGAACACAAATGATAATACCCCCATTGCATGATGGGTGTCAATTTGTTCGACGCTTCATCATGTCCGCATATCAGCTGATGGGCCTTTTTCCGGGCCAATTTGTGGTAATAATTTTTGTGCTTTATTTTTTGTCCCGCCCCAGTGCTGAATACGGGGATAAAAAACACATGCCATATTTGTGGAATAGTTTAGTACTTTGTTCCCACGTCAGCGGCCCCTAATGTGTAATCAAACAAAATGAACCCTGGATATGTTTGTGTTTGCAGTGGACGGCACCGATTAGCAACGGGCATCATAAAACAAATTCACACTGCGTTCGGTTTCCGAGGGATTGTGCTGTGAATGCTTGATTAAGTGGTTTGTGAATGGAAAAACACACAAACAACAATATTACTAACGGATCCTTAATGGACAGGGGCAACTCTTCATGGAAATGATCTTTTCCTTTCAAATTCAAAACAGGTTTATCAATTGCTGGCTGGAATTTGGTAGGCACATCTTACTAGACTGAGTTGATTCGGGGTCATTTTCGAATTTCTCAAACCCTATGGTTTTAAAAACTCCGTTTTGGTTCGAATCCCATCCATGGTTTTTGACAGAATTTAAAAGATACGTTTACATGAATAAATTATTTTTAAAATTTTTAATCATACTATCTACATAAAATTTCAAAGAAATCAATCCTAATGCTCTGAGTTTGTCTTGGTACATCTTTGAACAAGGAAATTATCACCAATTTCAAAGGTGATGGGAAGTATTAGAGAATCATGAGAAAGAAAGAACGTAAGCCGTTAATATCATGAATTTATCGAAAAAGATACAACGGCACACCGACGGGACTTGAACCCGCAATTTTAATAATTTAGTATAAGATACTTTAGAATCTTGTTGTCATTAACAAAGAATGAATCGCAGAAGAATTTGATGAAAGAATTATTTGATTAATTGGCATATCAGAATCAGAAATAAATGATAATTAAAATACTTTTTACATTTAAAATTATTATTTTGGTTTTATTAGAAATTTAGATTTTTACTTTAAAACAAATTTACAGGTTTATTGATTGTTGAACATAAAATATGATTTTCCTTCGGAAACATTCGTTCAAAGTTCTATTGAAATCGCATTTTTAGGCTCATGCCTGAAATATTGTACATCGCGTAACTTTTGTTCTCTCTGAGAAATTGCAGTTTGAATGGTAAAAGTCCAAAAAGTCCGATTTTCGTAGAATTACTGTATCTCTGGCCACAAAATCTTTAGAAAACTCAAATTTCGTGATATAATAGTGTGATAGTTGATCTATCTTCCGCAGAAAATTTGATCAAAAAACATGATCAGAGTAAAAGATATGGAAGATCAAATTCAAAATGACAGAGCGCAAGCTTCAAATTTCCATACAATTATGAACGGCACTGTATATGATAGCATGGACTGTTTCAAAAATTATAAATACACTTTAAATTAACCGTTATTTCAAAATTTCGAAAGTGTTCAACCAAATTTTGGCTGCGTACTGTTATTTTACCCTTTAATGCATGACTTTTTGAAAATGAGAATAGCAATTATTCATTCAGTGAAATAATATCATTTCAATTCGAATAATACAACTCAGCTGGTTTGTAGTCATTATTTTGAGTTTTATAAAAGTTATGGCCCATCAAAGTTGAAAAATATTCTTTGAAATTCCTTATTCATTTCAAAACGAATCTGCAAATTTCTTCTAAACCTTGATAATTGGGTTCAGGAAAGTGTTTTCGATTGAATGAGATTAAAAATATTGTTAGAATTTTCAAATCTGAAGAAATAAAAGCGATTCCTAAAAACTACTTTTTTCAAAAAAAAAAAAATAAATAAATAAATAAAGAATTTAATTTTTGCATTTTTTTGCAAACTTTGTTAGATACCTTACACATTCATTTAAATATCGTAATAAAAATACCCTTTGCCAATTTTTTTTAAATTCTATCATATTTTTTGTAAATACATCACTCAAAAATATCTACGCGTTTTCGAGATATTTGGATTTTGATTAGTGTTGTTTTAAAACAACAATATGCATTAAAGCGTTAAATCCAAGTGTAGCAAGCGTTGCCATGCATTGTCCTTTTTCGCAGAAAAAAAATCTGAAAGGGAGAGGGGGGGGGGGGGGTTGGGGTTTAACCCCTCCCCATAGAAATTTTTTTAAGTAAAATTTCTAGATTAAGAAATAAATTAAGTATTGGAACCAAAATTTCCTGATCCCAAAAGTTGTTCAAAAAAATGTAAACGAACATGTCAGAAATCACTCGACTCTGAAATTTGATCCTAAATTACTTTAGGTCAAAACATTTCATTAAGCGATACTAACTATATGACCTCCATAATTTAAATTTATTTTTAAAAGTTAGTTGCAAGTCAATAAACCTTTTGGATTAAAAGCAATTTGACATACAAAAACTCTACCTTATAAATGAGGTTTGAAAGTGTAACTAAATAAGTTCCAAATTTAAGTATTAGCAAAACAAATCTAAATCCAAGTATGCATTGCCTAATTTTTGATCTTTTTCTATAAGAAACTTCTAAGTCGTTACAAATTATATGCTAATATGAAAAATTCTTCAAGAACCCATTTTCAACCTCAATTCATTTCATTTTCTTGATTTTCTCAATACTCTTATTCATAAAAGGATATTGATAAGTTGCACAAGGTCACAAAATAAACATTTATCTAAGGTGCAAAGAATTTGAGAACTTTTTACCATCAATTTTGTTTTCTCAATCCAAATATGCAATTAGTTTTTTTTTTTCAATCAACTTTTATTTGTAAATAAGTTTGGAAAATAATTTGAAACCATTTAAGAAATTTCAACATTATTCTCGACAAAACCATAAAAATTTCAAACATAGGTTTAACACCAACTTTTCTCAAGACTTAATTGATCTTTTGCAAAAGAAAAAAAATTATAGAGGATATCTATTTGTATCCTTCACTAAATTTTGTAAGATACGGCATTTTCTACAAAAAAATTCCATTTTTTTTAATTTATTTCATATATTTTTGAAAGCAAATATCAAATCGTTCTGTAGGATTAAAAAAATTTGTTGAAGGAAATTAAACCAATTTTTTTTAAAAACATTTCTTATGAATTTTCAATTATACTAGTAATGATACGTTTTCAAATTAAAAAATAAATTAGAATACTATTTGATCGGTACTGTACCGGTCAGGAAATACCATCCATACACTTAGTTTTTAATATGTGTCTTATTTATGTTCACTTGACACTGTAATTTGCTCGAAAACACCACTATTTGTATATGTACCCTAGGATAAGCATAACTCTCTCTTAACATAAAGCTTTCTTCGAGAGAGTATGAAACCGCTCATAGAATAGAAAGTAAGCCATTTTTAGAATAGAATAGATTGTAACGTTGAATACTACACACGGATTTTTCACTTCGCTAATAAATTAGTACCGTCAAACGGGGCATCATGCAACAGCGGGGTTCGATGCAACATTTATATAACACTACATTGAATCAATTTTTAATTTAATGTATTGTAATAAAGTTATCTTTTAATGATAACAAAATGATGATGACATAATTTCTCGCATCTTAAGCTAGTTGTCTTAAGTTTTTTGTTAACATTTGTTTGTTAACATTTAAATTTCATTCATCCAAACATTTATTTTTATGATTTCAGCTTGTAGAATTTTTCGTAGTATTATTTAACCCCTAAATGTATGCAGCATCCTTATTTTCAGAAAAAATGTGAAAGTTTGGTTTTACAGACCCGAAAACTACTGCAATTGGTGTTGTCATGCGTAATGGTCTTTAAGGCATCGCAAATATATTAAAAACTATGAATTTTCGTACGTGTTCATAAGATTTTTCATTAAAAACAAAGTTTGTTTTAAGTTACCCCATTTTCTAAGGAGTGTGAAAATCGCATGTTTTTAGAAAATTAAAAATAACTGAAAAAACCAATAATTTTTTTAACTACGCCAATTTGATGCCCCAGCATCCTTAAAACTTTTGATGCATAAAGGATACGATTAACTGTGAACATAAGTTTTTTAGAAGCCATTGAAGTTGAAAATTGTTGCATGTTGCCCCAGTTGGCGGTAATTAGTCCAATTTTTTTTTTTTTTTTTTTTAGTAGTAAAATTTAGTTTATTTGTCTATTTGTATGTACATCGTTTAAAGATTCAAGTAAAACAGTAATGCTTCTCTATCTATCATATTATCACATTGGTTAATGAAGGTGATGTAGTTAACTAAAAGTTTGAGAACTTGTATTCTTCTGAATGGTCTAATCCCATCCAAGACAGGCCGCGAAACAGCATCGAAGTTTAACAGTTGTGGTCTAGGTAGAATTGCTGCTATTCGTTGTTGTAGGAGTCGCCAGCTGTCTTGCACACGAGGACACTCGGAGAATTTATGACGTATGTCTTCGATCGCTCTGTTGCAATGTGCACATATCTCTCCATCGCAACGCCGCATTCTGAAGAGGAGGCGTCGTGTTATTGTTTTCTTGTTCACGAATAAATAGAGTTCGGCTTTCTGAACAGCTGATAGGTGTCGACACGCTATGTTTCCCCATACTCTTTTCCAGTTGATGTTCGGGTTTTCGCTCTCAACCTTAGGTAGCTCAGTTGTTTCCAAAAAGTGTGTGTGTATTGATTTGGAAGTGGGATTGAGTCGTATTTGTGTCGGGAGTGATTCCAGAACTTGCGTGATCGATCTTAGATCGTGTAAGTAGATAGGTACATTACCAGGGATCGATGTGTGTCGTCGGATGTGCATTTGGTAAAAGGGCATGACTTCGATTTCTTGAAGGTGTCGGTTTGTTAGGAGAGACTTACATTTCAAAGCAGGAAGCTGTAGATTCAGTCCACCTTGGTTGATAGGTCGAGAGAGCTGTTGGATGGGTACCCGAGCACATATGCCTCGCCAGATGAATGAACCCATAGTTGCTGTTATCTTCGCGATGTGTACAGAGTATGGCGAAAGTACTGAAGATAAGTACCACATTTTTGCTGAGATAAAAACATTGAGGAGCGTTACTTTCTGGTGGATCGTAAGAGTGCGCTGCATGTGTAGCCAGATGTGACGTGAAATTTTTGTAGTAAGCTCATCCCAGTTCTTCTTAATCATAGTTCGGGTTGAATTTGTGAATGTGATACCAAGAACTTTTATCTCATCCCTGGAGTTTAGCCATGGTGCATCAATTATTGTTCCGTCGTCATAGCCTACGTACATTGCTAAGGTTTTTTGATGGTTTAGCTGGGCTCCAGAAACTCGCCCAAACAACATGAAAGCTTCGTTCATTGCTTCCAGCTGTGTTGTTGACGTTACGATAGTAGTAATGTCGTCAGCATATGCAACCAAGATATCGTTCCCACATATGTTCTCGAGATATGTTATTAGTGGTTGTAGGTAGATCACAAACAAGTGCATTGATAATGGATCTCCTTGTCTTACCGATCGTTGTATAGGAAAGGCTGGAGAGAGCCTTCCATTTATTAATAGCCGAGAAGATGAGCGGTTTGCTAGTGTTAGTAAGAGAGAGATGAGTCTTTGATTAAATCCGAGTGCGCACATGGTATGTTTTAGGAACGATCGAGATACTCGATCAAAGGCTGCTTGAAGATCAAACGACACTAGTTTACCTCTTCGTTTACTTTCTGTTAGCTGTGCTATGCGATCCTTGAGCGCGAGAGTGGCCTGGAAGATGTTCCGTTCACCATTTGAACACTTTTGAGTCCCACTTATTATCTGGTTAGCAATCATAATCTTTTCTAGCCTGAGCTTTATAATGCGAGAAAGTATTTTTGAGTCGAAGTTTAAAAGTGAAATCGGTCGATAACCTCTAGCAGTTTCGTCATTACCCTTCTTTTTAACCAAAACTATAATGCCATCCATAAAACATGTTGGGAAATTACCTGATAATGCCTCGTTGAGTATCAAATTTAGCTCTCTGTGTATGATGTCAAAAGTACGAAGGAAAAACTCTCTGGGAATCCCATCTGGTCCCGGAGATTTCCTCGGCGCACTAAGTTTTATAGCAGTGTATATCTCAGCTGTGGTGATCTCATCCATACACGTCCGATTTGCCTCATCGCTCTCAGAGATAAGTCTCTCACTATCAAACTGGATTCCCACGTCGTCGTCAGTGTCCTGGTGTGCATATAACTCCCTGTAGTAGTTCAGAAGATATCGTTCGATGTCGTCCGCCTGATCGATGACGTCATTTCGCTCGTCGATCAGCCGTTTTATCCGTGTTTTTTTCTTCCTTCTTTCGCCTAGTTGATACACAGATATTGGTTCGCCTGCAACGTACGTTTCGTTAATACGCATGAACATTTCAGTAGATCGTCTCTGGTGGGCAAGCAGCTGTCCTTTCAGTCGGTTTATAGTTGTGAGCAAGTTTGGGTTCCTGTAGTAGCCGTCGTATGCCTCCCGAAGGCATGCATATAGTCGTTGGTGTTCACAGTGGAAATCGTCGAAGGCCATTTTAGATCTCCATCGGAAAAAAGATTTTATTTTGGGTTTCGCAAATTCTATCCACCACGAGATCCACGATGGATAGTTTCTTCGGTGCCGAGTCCATTGCTGCCAACTTAGTTCAAAGTCAGCAATGTTTTCAGGTGTTAAAAGGTGAGGGCGCATCGACCAAAAGCCTGGGCCAGGGGCGGTTCCCAAAATTGGTAAGCATAGACGTAATGTTACGGCCTTATGATCAGAGAAACAACATACGTGCGTAGCTGTTGCTCTCAGCTGATCAACCAGTCCTGCACTTACATAAACACGATCCAATCTTGAAGACGAGTTGTGTGTGATGTATGTAAATCCAATATTTTGTGGTTGTAGTTTAATCCATGTATCGTAGAGCTGTAGGTGTTGTATCGTTGCTTGAAGCGATGGGCTTTGGTTGTATCCAGTAGCGTCGCATTGACGTATTACGCAGTTGAAGTCTCCAGCCAATATAACGTTTTCAGTAGGACGACGTAAGTAGTAAGCGATAGTGTTGTTAAAAAAACGCTCTCTTTCTGTACGGTTTGCGGTGCCAGAAGGAGCGTAGATGTTGCAGATTGTAGTGTTAGAAATGCAGAGCGCTAGCAACCTGCCATCGATGCTTCTTTCTACTCGTGTAAAGTGTATGTGGTCCTTAAGTGCTATTGCAGTGCCTCGTTTTGAGTGATCTATGTTGAAGATGATAGTGTAGCCAGGGAAGGAAAGGTTTTCATCATATACTTCTTGCATAAAAACAATGTCGAGATCTAACATGCGTATGAAGGTTAGCAGGGCATTTATCTTAGTCGGGTTGGTTATCGTGTTTATGTTGATGGTACCTAAATTGTAGCTGTAGTAATCCATTGTAGTTGTTATTTGGTGATGTTGTCAGACATTTCTGTGTCGGACCTCATCTTTTTCGGAGCCGGGCGTAGTCGGTTGCGTTTACTGTTGACCGTAGTGGTGGAATCATCTGTCTCGCTATCTTCGGTTGCTTTCTCGGTGTGTTGGGGTTCTATCGGTGTATTCGGTCTGCGGTTTGCTAGTGGTGGTAGCGGTGGTGGTGGCATCCTTTTGGTTGTTGTGTCCATTTGAGTGGTTCCCGTGGTCTGTGTATCAGGTCGCTGTTGTTTTGGGTCGCGTGTGAGCGTGGTGGTTCTAGATCTAGAACGATATCTTGATAGTGGTTGACTGTTGGCTAGCACCTTTGCATAGGAGAGTTTGTCTGCTGCTAGTTTTTGAACAAGAAGCTTTTTATTCTGCACACAAGGAATTCCTGCGTGTGCGAATTCGTTGCAGTACACACAGGTCTGGCGCTGACCTTTGTAGCTTACACCTGTGGTTTGACCTTCGATCACAACCGTCGAAGGAATGTTTTGGTTCACGATCATACGCACGGATCGTATTCCTGTTGGTAGACCTCCAAATAGGAGTTTGGCATCCCAGAGGACATCACGCACGGTGAGTACTTCTCCATATGCACCAAAGAAATCAGCTACCTGCTGGTTAGTTATTGTATCGGTGAGATCGAACACTCTCACCTCTACAGCGCCATCTTCCATGTAGATCCGAATTTTGTACGGTTTGCCTTCCTGTTCTAGGGTGTGCTTGTCGTCGTGTTCTTCGACTATGCGTTCAGCAAGTTGCAGGTCATTGACCTTGACAAAGATAGAATTCAACCTTCTGTTGGGTTGGATAAGAACCACATTTTCGCGTGACAAACCCAGTTGTTCGCCCACAAATTTGTGTAGTTCTTCATAGCTCGGTGGTTTCGGAACTTGTGAATAATCAACACGGAACGTGTTCTCTCGACGACCCATCACGGGTTTAAACTCCGCGAGTTAAATAACGCGAAGAAAAACCGATAAGACTTCTGATTTGATCAAGGACTTCTGACGAAAACGACCGATTCGCTCAGAAGGAGAGCGCGAACTAGTCCAATAAAGCGACTTTCAATAAGTGCATCCGAAATCAAGTGATAGTAGTAGAACCGCAATTGAATTGTGAAGTGTTTTCAACACATCAACGTACACCCCCAAGTGCAAACGAAATCTTCCCCCCGAGCGGGCGATCAGCTGCTGTGCCATCAATTGTGCGACTTACCTGGAGTTCCTGTGTTGGTGGATGCCGTCGACTGGAGACGGAAAGAAATTCCCCGAAATCCGAACCCTCCCATCGGCCGTGCCCGAACACTATTAATGAATTTAATGACGTGTAATAAATAAGTTCAGATTCTTCTTAATTTTATGTAGATTTGTTAGTTCATCAGTTATCAATGATTGATTTCACTCAAAACTCAACTCCATTTCATTATAAAACTTATAATCATCAATTACCAAAATAAGAGGTGATGGACCAAACTGATCAAAAGATTAGAGCACAGGCCGCCAAAGTTTTTAAAACATAGGTTCCAAAATGCTGTTTCCAAGAGTAATAAATTAAATTCTGTAAATAAGTTTTGAAATGGTAACTAAAGTTATGGCAATGATAATAATTTTCAATTGAAAAAAATTCCTTCTAAATTGTTCAAAATTGGTCTTTCTCATCTTCATATTTTGATTGAATTATCAAATAAATTAAAAGCATATTATGATCTCCTTTTTCAAGTTTTTTCGAATTTTTTAGTCAAACTTTTCAAAATGTTTGTAAAATTTTGTTAAGTTTATTATGTGTTCGAGGAATAAAAATGTTTCACTTATTTTATTATTTTAAATCATCTTTCTTGAATCGATCATATTTTTTCTTATCAATCTACTAGCTGTCCCCATACGAACTCCGTTTCGCTTTCAACTTGGAATATGTTATGAACAGTTTGTATGAAAGTCAATAGCCAAGCATTTTCTAGATGCATTTCCGAATTAATTGTTAAGTTATAATTGCAAAAATATGGAACGAACACCTCTTCTGTCGTCTGCTACTTCATTTGAAATCAGGAATTGATTGCCCGTGCCAAAAAAAACCCCGTGTAAAAATTTCGAGTCGATCGTCGCAAAACAACGCAATTATTGCCAAAAAGTTAAACTCCTTTTGGTGGCCTCTTATAAATCTTTGATATCTGAAGTCGATTGTCCGTCTCTGAAAACTCCCGTGTGCAAATTTTCATCCCAATTCGATGTATAATAACGACGATATTTCAAAAATATTGTAAGGTTAATATGGACGACCTCATTGACGGCCCCTTACGCTGAATTCAATACCTGGAATCGATTGATCGTCCCTCAAAACTCTCGTGTACCAATTCTCATCTAAATAGATGTATAATAACGACAATATCGCAAAAACAGTGGATAGTTAATATGGACGACCCCTGACTTTAATTTGGATAAGTGAATTCAATTGTTTGTCCCAAATAACCCCTATGTGCCAATTTTCAACCCAATCTGATGTATAAAAACGGCAAGATGACTAAGATATTGAAAACTTAATATTGACAAACATCATTTCTTAGGAAGCTTGAATAGATTTGGCCTAATAGTTTTATCTTCAAAAGATTTAACTGCTTTTTTATCTTTTCCATCCCTTATCTAATGAAAATATCTCTTGAAGATTATCCCACTCTTCAATATGGATGATTTTGTTGAGCATGTTGAAAACTCACTTTGCATGTTTTCAACTGCATAAACTCTGAATCTAATAAATTTTTCTCCCTCAAAGCACCCCAGCGGCGGTAAAGAGCACTTTCTAGTCAATATATTCCTAACAGGCTAGTTGTATTTTTCAATCAAAATGTAGGCTTTAAATTGTATCCAAATATCTTGTACCGGTAGCATGTGCTTTGAACAGTAGAAGGTACAAAAAACACCCGCCAAAATTTTCACTTTAAAATTTTTAATGCTCAGCAAGCTTTGATTTGCTATCCAGTACATGTGAGCTCTGGATGGTCGTTTCTAATAGCCTGCCCATGGTGATGGTAAAAATAATCCCGCCAACGAAACGAACGGAAACGAAAGTCGGTTCACAAAATGGGTGCCATGACTTTTGGTTCGGGGGAATAAAACCGTTGTTGTATGGACGACCGCCTTCAAAAGGGGTCATCCGAAAATCTAAAAACATTTTTCATCATTCCTGGTCCTAATGAGCATCCATGCCAAATTTCAGCTCTCTAGCTCTTAAGGCAGCTGAGCCTATTGAAGACAAACATACAAACGAACAAACGGAAATCACTTTTTATATATATAGATGAAAAATTCGAAAAATGATTCAAAATAGCAGCTGTAAAGCTAAATTTTGAAGGGCAATGTACCCTAAATTAGTTTTTGTTTCAAAATTTCAATATTTACAACAAAAATGGGATTTTTTTTATTTTAATTTCTATCATTTATTTATTGACCATTCAAGAAATCATCCAACCTGTACATAGTAAAATTAAGTTTTCACCAATTCAAGTTTTCTAAAGCAGTTTAAAAAAAGTTTATGAATTCTAAAAACGAGCTGTATTTCTGCTTCATAAAATGCAAAACATAACTGCAGATTGTTAATTAAAATTTGAGAGGTAAATCCTACCAAAATATTCATCCACATGAAAAAGCTTCAGTTGAAAAAGTCGATTTCAAAATTAAAATCCAATTCGCCGAATCACGAAAATATAATTCTGAGTTCAAGTCTCAAATAATTGTCCAGAATTCAATTAGGCTTCAAAATTTGAATAAGAAAATCTCAGCTAAAATTCCAAAATCGAATACTAATTTCGTTAAATTTTAAGATTCAAACTCTAAACTGATACCATACATTGATATCCATTTTCTTGAACAAAATTCAGTATTGAAGAGCAGAATCTCAATAACGATCGAATTAATGAAACAAATTACAAATAAATGCGATAAAATGTTTCAACTAAGGTTGCCAGAATTTTTTCAGCACATATCCGGTCCGGACAAACTGGGCATTTTTTATATAAAAACCTGGCAAAATCCTGGCATTCGATTTCAAACAGACGATCATAAAACAGGGCAAATTTTGTCAACACTCAAAAAACTTCTCATCAAAAATCCAGAAAAAAATGAAAAAAAAAATTTTACCAAAACTCATCGAAAAATTTTGAACCGTATTTTAGGCTTCCAAAAAATCCTCATTATAAAACTTGCTCAAAAAATTTCGTTTTGGAGGGGTTTGTTTTTTTTTTGTTTAATTTGCCGAATAAAGTGAATAAATCCGGGCATTTATCAATGAAATACGGGCAATCGGGCTGGGCCGGACTGTTCTCAAATTGAGTATTGAATATCCGGGTAAACCTGGATAAAACTGGGCAGTCTAGCAACCTTAGTTAAAGTCGATCAAAATAAAAGAAAATTAAGATTATTTTATTCCTCGAAATCAACATTCAAATATAAATCATGATTCCAATATCAGCAGTAAAATCCAATTCAGTTATGGTCAGTTCAAATTAAAATTCAATGCCAGAGCTAGGTTCAGCAATCCAGATAAGAATTCAAAAGAGTTTTTAATTTTGAACACTGAAATCTTAACTCACTTCAGAAAATAATTGGTTAGTTTGAATAAAGAGCATATTTTGACATTTCTTCAATGAAATGGCTTAAACTTTAGGAAAATTGATGAACATTGTAATGTTTAACCAAATCATCAATTGTGTCTCTGAAAAAATCATACTTTTAAACTCGGATATCGAATGCTGGCAGACATACATTTGAAAATTGAAGAATAAAAAAACCGTATTTGTAATTTGTTTATTTAAAAAAATCTTAATTTTGAACCAATGTGCCCATATAGCCAGCATGTCGCACAGTGCGTTGAATGTATGGGATACCGGGACAAAAATCGAAACTGATGGGTTTTTGCACTTTTACTCATACATGTCATATAGAAAGTTTTTGGAAATGATGTGAGCTGTTATTGGCATAAATGGCGTGTGTTAAAACAATTTTCACAAAAGTGACTTATATACATATGTATATGCATAAAAATCGTACAAAATGATTTTACCTTCTGAACAATATCTCATTCAGATCAGAATAGGAATTTATTCGGAAAACATTGTTTTTCGTGATCGGAAAAGTAGCCTGAACGCCATTTTTACCTAAATATCATGAAAAACACGTGTTTAATGACGATGATTTTTGCGCAAATTAAGATATTTCTGCCATTTCAGTATTTTGCCCTCCTTTTCTAATATCTGAGGTGAAAGAAAACTGAATAATCAACCTTTTTGCTTGGAACAGCCAGTCTGTACCACCCTTTAAAAAAAAAAAAGTGAAAAATTTAATCAAAAAATATCATCTAGAAAAACGTAAATATCTGTAAAACAGGTAATTTCGGGCAGCTGAATCCACTTTGAGCTCTTAAAGGATACTATAAACGATAACTGGAGAAAAAATCAGAGATGTATTTTGATATATATTTTTGTAAAGTCCAATTGAAGTTTGAATGTCCATGTTCTTGAAATATAAAGTACGCTTATCGATAACACCTTCATATTTGTAAATTTGGAAATAAACCACAGAGATAACCCCTCAAATGTCTTCTGCTTACTTGCTTCTTCAGTTTCCATTGCGGTTAACACATTAAAAGTCACCAACATATTAGAGAAAAATTAGTAAAATTGAGTTTTTTTTTTTGAAAAAATACTGTGCACGTCTTGCGTTGATACTCTCTAACAATATGAGCCTGATACAGGCATATAATTTTTTTTTTCAGGGATTTTCGTCCTATTGGATGATACAGGCATATAAGAGCTCCCACGTGATTACTTATACACATGCAGCACACTTCAAACATATATGAAAAGCACCGCCTACTTGATTTGGTGAAATATCAATTTCGAATTTTTGATTTTTGTCTATGAGACACTGCACTGTGTGCCGTAGCGAAGAGGATAGCATTCTTGTCTTCTATACAAACTTTTTTGAGATCAAATCTGGGTCCTCGAATAATATGGTAGGTTAGAGATTTTAGCAGTTGTTGGCGTTAATAGATAATATCTTGAAGCTGTAAGTTCAAACCGAGGATCCAAAATAAATGTGCGGGCGTGATAAGTAGCATTCAGTAGTAAGTACTTCATAACAAAAAATATGATTTTAAATCGCGATACTACGAAAAATGTGACCACAAAAAATACGGTTAAATCCATTTAACAATTTCACAAATGATTTCTTTGAACAGGTTTTCAAGCAAACACAAATAAACTAAATTTTGATTGAATGGCAACCAACGTAACTAAAAACTTTTCAAACTAAAAGAACATAGATTTGAAAAATATTTTGACAAAGAAGAAAAGCTTAACATTGATCTTAAGATAAATTTTTGATCCAAACAGTATATTGTATCTGATATATCAGCATTCTGCGTATGGAGCGACAAAAATAAATTTTATTTATTTGAAAAGGAGTTTAACCATGCGGGGTTATTCGCCCTCTAAAAATATTGAATGAGCTAAATAACTTCAAACTTCGATTTATTATTATAAGCGAAAATTTTTCATTCAATCTTTGAAAATATATATTTAAAACAATTTATAGAATTTTAATACCGAATACTGATTTTTACGGGCTTGAAAATACCGATTTTCATGTGGCATCACTGCTCGGTATCCAAGATTACACGAGCTAGTGTGAGAGCTCTCGCATCTCGGTAAGAGGAAGAGAATTCTAGCCAAGTGGAGCCATGGAGATAAAAACTGTTTTGACTCTTTTCCACACATCCAGAGGTTCCAGATGAGCTGATTTTTCAAAATTTTTCCTGTGTAGAGACTTGATTTTTGAATGGTTAATTTGACCTGATTTTTGAAAAAAAAGAGTGATCAGAATGCACGGAATTGTCCTGACTTTTAAAAATTATCTAAATTAAAGGTGAGTTTTTGGTTAAATTAAGAGAACATCGAACAAAACTGTGATTAAATAGTTTAACCCATAGAGCTCTTCTGTTCAGATGATATTTGTGTGGTGTTTTTTTTTCTGCAGGCCAGCCTATTCGTTTCGGATGCATATGTGAGGGCATTAACAATTCCTGTTTTCCGCCTTTATTTATGCAACCTAAGTTTATTATTAATCCTGATTTTTTGTTTGCTGTGCCCTGATGTTTGACAGAACCACCTGGCATCGCTTCGCACAGTTAACAAAAACGTCTTTTTTTTCAAATGCTGAAAAATCTGTACTAATCTCCACTGAATCCCAAAAGTCCATCTTCTGTACGTGCCGAATTTCAAAAATACTGATTTACTACATAAAGTTTTACTATATAAAGTCTTACTGTGTGCTGTTTTGAATTTTTTTCATTTGAAGAAGCGCTTATTTCCTTTCTACAAAAAAAAAACTGTGTTCGCTCTCAGATTTCACCTCTACACAATGTGCGATCGAATTTTTCGGAGAAGGGAATTCTCTTCATCAGCAAATGTGAATGCTTTCGCCCACTCTTGTGTGTAGACAGTGTCACTCTTGTCGGCAGTGCGATTAATCTCTCTGAGCACAGCTCGGGAGAACAGAAGCAACAATATTGCACTCTCTCTCACTGATCAAGCCGAACTGAAGAGAAATGCCAACCATGTTCATGGATGATGAAAGGTTGACAAAAACTAATACTAAATGTTCAGGATCTAATAGAAAGGATCGATTGCATCAGACCTTTATTTTGATTTAATAAAAACACACTCATTCACAAAACATCGAATTAGTAGACTGTATATAACGACTTAGAACTAAAAACAGTTTAAGTGGGGGACTTCTGACACCGTGCACTGAATATTGGCCATTCTGGCTTTTGGTTATGGCAACTCAGGTTTCTAACTATGGCACCGTAGCCTCCGATAAATTTTACTTACTCCGATGATGGTTGGCAGGGAAAAAAGCATTGATTATGATTTGAAAGAATACATAATTTGGCAATATGTTCTATAAGATAAGTATCCCACCGTTTAATAGTTTTTTGAAAATTTATGTTCGACATATCGGTGAAAATCTATATTCTTGAAGATTTAATATCAGATTTGAAAATTGATAAAGATGGATTGAACAGTTAACAGAAAATTAACGGATGTTGAAAAAAGCAATAGAGCATTTTTACAAGGAAAACTTATTAACTTACACCATACTTTACCCCACCATATTTAATGGTATTTTTTATGAATAAAATGATTTAAAAAAAATCAGTGTATGTAATATTTAAGAAAGAAAGTGTATTTTAATTTTCGGGACAACTTTAGTGTAATGATCGCTATTATGGAAGAATTCAATGTTTGAATTAAGATTCTTTAAACATGGAAAATCGATTTACAGATGACATTCCCAAACCTTAAATTTAAAATTTAAATGCCACGTCAAATTCTGCAATCCGTTCTGCCAATCCTGTCGAAGGCACCTTCAAAATGATAAACGATTGCCAATCATTCGTTGAGAGCTTGTGGATATATACCAATGTATAGGGGAGAGTGGGGATACTTGATCCCCTTTTCTTATTTTCACCATATCTTTTTGGAAAAATTTAGCAACTCGCCGTCTTTGACATTTTCTGACAGCTTGTAACTTCAAGTTTCTATGCTCCAAAATTTGGAACGATACTTGAACCCGTTGATGAACTAGAAGCATTTCCGTGGGAGTAAAAAAATTGTGATATTTCTGAAGTTAGTGGAGACTTGATCCCCTATTGAAGGAGACTTGATCTTTTATTCAGGAAGCCCTAATCCTTGTATAAAAATCAAACAAAACCCCAAGATAGAATGTTAATTGACTATTTTAGTCATGTTTCTTCTCATTTCACAATTTATAGCAGACATAAGAAGAAAATTCTATAATTTTGTCTTAACGCTAAAAACATTGCATACTTAAAGGCGCTATTTTTTATAGTTAAGAGAAAATTAATTATTTTTGCTCTTTTCTTCAGACAATTGTTTGATAAATATTAGTTTTTGGATAAATATAAGTAATTTCATAATCAGCAATCATAACGATCAATTCAGAAGAATAATATGCCATTTGGAAGGGGGATCAATTGTACCCAACTCTAAGGGATCAATTGTACCCATAATCAACATTTTAAAAAACTTTTTTCTGAAAAAAGTTGAGAGTTTTCCATTGCTTTGAAAATATGGCATTATGAAGTTCATTTAACGCTCAAACGATTGATACATTGGAACAAATATGTTTTTCATAATTTTCCCATGTAAGGAACATTTTAAAGTGATGAAAAAAGATCTTCAAGTTACATTTTGTGAAATTTTTCAAACAAAGTTCAATTACTCAAACAATTATTTTGTTAATTTTTTTTTAAACTACACGCATTGTTATTTTGCTCATTTTGGCACATTTTTCTAGAACATTTGAGCTTTGTAAGACATTCCAGTTTCGAGATATAGCTAAGGAATCAAGTATCCCGAGGGATCAAGTATCCTCATTCTCCCCTATTGTTCATTATCAACCTTGCGGTATTAGCAAGTCCCCGAAGCTCCCGAGCGGCACATCAATGTTCATAATTTATTACCAACCAAATGAGCTCGGAGTTTTCGGAAAAGGCTGGAAGGAAATCGTTCGCAAAATGCATCCTGATGGGGGCTGCCATTTTGAGCGGCCGGATTCCGATTTCCGTCTCCTTCTTCCTGCCTCGGTTTTGGCATCGGCAGTGTTTCTGTAAATTGCTACATGCTTCATCACTCGATCGACTAACAGACAGGCTGAGCGAAAGGCACTCTCATTTGAACTGACGTGTGGTAGTCGTGGTGATGGTACAAAAGCACACATACATCGGCACACATACAACCGCCCCGACTGCTGGCAGCCTGAGTCGATGACAAGACAACAGATGATGATGATGGCATTTGCAAATTTCTGAGCCGATCCTGGGAATTGAGCAGCAGCAGCAGCAGCAGTCTAATTCTCCCAGGGGAAGCCATTTTACTTGGAATGGAAAAGACGATTAATAGATTCTCATTTCTCATTACCAACATCGGTGAAAAGTGTCAATCAGCATTGGCATCGGCTGAGTTTTACCGCTGCCTGGCTGCAAGTGAGAGCGTTTTGCGATATAATTTGCGGTCCAACGGTGTCGCGATAGCATTAGCGTTTGTTTTTCATACCGTTGAGTTTTTCCTCAGTGGTTACACTATCTGTAGCTTAATGTATTTTTTTTTGACATAAAAAAATTGAATTTTTGCAGTACTTTCACCAACAAACAAGAATTTACCCAATAACTGTGAATTTCTTACAGAACAAATTTTTTTGCATATGTTTTTGGGGTACGAGAATACCTACCTTATGATTTAAGACTCTCCCTCCTTTTCATGGGGAGAAAGGAAGAGGTGGTGATGTTGATGATGAGTCGTACAGAAAGACTATGACAATTAATCATCTGCCCTAGGTGGTACACTGATTAAGCTGTTGGATGGACAAGATGAAGGTAGAAAATTATTGTGAATTCGATTCTCATCGACGGCAGTTTTTTTTTCATTTTCTTGTTTCTGCGATGAATTATTCAATAGGATAAAAGTCTCATAAAATATTTTCTTGTTTCGCTTGAATCTTTATTTGCTGTGGTTCTGCATAATTTTGCCCGAGAGATCGAGTGACATGAAAGCAAACATATCATCTTTGGCGCAATGCGCATTTCAGGGCATTTCTGGCACATAATTTATCTCCGATCGGCATTGAAATTTTTCAACTTTTTTTTGTGCAGAGAAACGCCTTTTTAAAACCACTCATCTGTGACTTTTAAACAATTCTGTTGATATAATTCTAGAAATTGGTAATCATAAAAATGAAACCAAAATTTGGCAGATGTAGAAAAATGATTCTTTGATTATTTGGTATCCCAGCCAGGGGGCGAGTTTCGTAAAGAAAAATTATGGTATAGCACATTTTGAGACCTGGCAACTGCTTTCTTACGTATATTTATACAACCAGTGAATTTATTTAATGTAATATTAAAATAAAAAATATTCAAGAAATAAATAAAGGGTGATACGGTCAAAACTTGGTCAATATCAACTTGACGTATTTCTTTCAATTTTGCATTTAAAAACCTGAACACCCCTCATTTTGAAGGTGTTTGTGTGTATAGAATGTTGCTCCTATTTTGATTTTGGAATCCACTCTTCAGTTGTCAAAATGCCGTCCAAGGAAGAAGAGCAGCGTATCAAAATTTTGCTCGCGCATCGCGAAAATCCGAGCTACTCGCACGCAAAGCTGGAAAAATCGCTAAAAGTGGCC
This sequence comes from Uranotaenia lowii, assembly GCF_029784155.1. NCBI lineage: Eukaryota > Metazoa > Arthropoda > Insecta > Diptera > Culicidae > Uranotaenia > Uranotaenia lowii. The sequence goes on from NC_073693.1 coordinate 314,216,028, forward strand.
AAATCAACCGTTACAAATGTAATTAAAGTGTTTGGGGGACGTTTGTCGGCAGCCAGGAAGTCTGGATCGGGGGGAAATCGAAAACTGGAAGCCGCTGAGACGACAAAGAGAATTGCCGGTAGTTTCAAGCGAACCCCTAACCTCTCTCTCCGAGATGCCGCAAATAAGCTGGGTGTATCGTCTACAACCGTGCTTCGAGCCAGAAAACGAGCCAGACTATCGACTTACAAGAAGGTAGTGACTCCAAATCGCGATGATAAACAAAATACGACGGCCAAAGCGCGATCCCGGAGGCTGTACACGACGATGCTGACGAAGTTTGACTGCGTGGTAATGGATGACGAAACCTACGTCGAAGCCGACTACAAGCAGCTTCTGGGACAGGAGTCTTATACGGCAAAAGAAAGGGGAAAGGTAGCAGATATTTTCAAGCACATGAAACTGTCAAAGTTTGCGAAGAAATATCTGGTTTTGCAAGCCATCTGTACCTGTGGCTTAAAAAGCAGCATTTTCATAGCTTCAGGGACTGTCAACCAAGAAATTTACGTGAAAGAGTGTTTGAATAAACGTCTGCTGCCTTTCCTGAAGAAACACGGTTGTTCCGCACTGTTTTGGCCGGATTTGGCATCTTGCCATCACGGAAAAAAGGCCATGGAGTGGTACGCCGCCAAAAACGTGCAGGTGGTTCCCAAGGACAAGAACCCTCCCAACACGCCAGTGCTCCGCCCAATTTAGAAATACTGGGCTATTGTCAAGTGGAACCTAAAGAAGACCAAAAAAACTGCTAAGGACGAGCAGCAGTTCAGAGCAAACTGGCTTTCTGCGGCGAAAAAGGTGGACAAAGTGGCTGTACAAAATCTGATGGCAGGGATTAAGCGTAAGGCCCGGCAATTCGGATTTGGAAAAGCGGAAGCCTAACTGAATATTTTCCTGAATTTTATACTAATTAGACTTAAAAAAGAAATTTAATTTGATATTTTAAATAAACGATTTCACCGATTTACACGCGTTTTCCCTTGACCAAATTTTGACCGCATCACCCTTTAAATCAAATAGAAATTTAACCAAAGCGACACTACTTTGACGTGACTCTGAAAACGATTTATCTGTTTTAAAAATCCCATAATATAAATTCGATCAAACAAATTATTTTTTAAATTGCAGCATTGATATGTTTGTCAGATAAGTAATTAAAAAAGGTCAAATAAAACATTTTTTTTACCAAACATTCAAAGGTTTATGCTACAGCTTATCCAAGCATGTGCTTGCCATTTTATTTATTTAATTCAAAAGGCAGATACATTTGATACAATTATCATTAAATTTAATATGATATTTAAAATATTCTTCTCAAGTAGAGTTAAGGCATTTTTAACTGTTTATTAGTTGAAAGAAAATACGAATAAAAAAAATTGAAATCGTAAAAACAGCTACATAGAAACTTAAAACCCTTCAAACATTATCCAAAATAGGCTGGTAAAAAGAACAATGCTTAAAGCGTCAAATAAAATCATTGAAAAAGATATAATCTGGATGACCAATCTTTAAAAACTTAAAAGTACAAGTACTTTTTTAAATAACCAAAAAGGCTGGAACAAATATAAATTGCTAATTTTGTCACCCCCCTCTTAGGCATTTCCATACATCTCGAAGGGGGGAATAAATAAAGTTTGAAGTATTTAATGTAAATTTTGAAAAAAAAAATCAAATTTCCGAAAAATTAAAAGACCAAGAAACAAATTTTGGAAGATTGGAGTTCTTTCACCATTTCAATTCTTAATTTTATTGATTTTTTAGATGAAAAATTGATTGATTAATAGGTTTTGTGCAACCATATATGTAGTATGCTATTTTGTTGCATACAAGCTTTCGTGCAATTTATTCCAAATTATTTGTTTTAAGCATTATTTTGCATAATCCTCTCTCTCACGATGTTTCAACTCCGAATGGCAAAAGAGGGATTTGAAATTTGTTCCGGCCAAAAAAGCATATTAAATTGAAAAGTTTTAACAGAATTTTTTTTGGTAGTACCTTTTAAAATAACAATTATTCGTTTAAGTGGTCTTTAAAGTTAATTATTTATAATTTTAAAGAATTTTGCTTTAAATTTTAACAGTCAATTTAAACAAGTACATAAAATTAAAAAAAATTGGTTCGAAATAGAAACAAAAATAAAAAATACTTCAAAACAACGATAAGAAAATAAGTAATCTACAACAAATAATTTAATTCCAAAATAAAAATATAAAGTAGAATTGAAGCTTAATTATCATTTAAGATAGATCGTGAAAATTTTACACCAAATGTTAATTTTATAAATTATATTGCATAATATAGATAAAACAATTTTTTTTCCAAAACTTGAACAATGATTTTTTTTTGATGAAAACTAAACCAAAGTCTTTTTTCTATTTTAAAGATGATGAAATTTTAATCAAGTAAATGCGTTAAAATTTGATTTTTTATACATGCAAGTTTACACTTTCATTCAAAATAATGTGTTCTTTCAAAATTAAAGGTGATATTTAAAAAAAAATGGAAGGTGTTGAATTTAACCCTTTCCTTCCCATGGTAGCACAGGTGATCCACAACTTTGCACAGCTCGCATTTGGACTGGGCGCGTTGGATCAACTCCATTTTCTCACCGAATGTGTAGATATGAGTGAAGAAACATTGCACGAATTTTGAAGAAAATCGATTCGCTAGGTTTTGCTTGGCAGATCAAAAGCTGCAAAAAAGTCGGATTTTTTTCGAATTTAAATCAAGTCTTCATTTGTTGTTCAATAACTTGACAAGTTTTTATAATTTCCCTCAAATAAAAATACTGATGTGCAGAAGGTTGCTTATGCAAGCAGAATCAAATGATGGTTTACTTAGATTTAAAAAAAACAAGTAAATTTTCGAGTAAGTAAAGTGGATCACTGGCGATACACTGGGAACAAAACGTACCGTAAACTGGGGGAACTTTGATCAGCGGGGTAACTTAGATCAACCAGAAATTTTTACAGATAATCATCATTAACTAAGTATAAAGTTGAAATATCTGTAAACTATTTACTACGTTTGAAAGCCTGTAAATTGAGTTAAAAATAAGTTGAATTTGGTTTTTATTAGGAAATTTTTTATATTACCTAAAATATAATTTAAAAATCTTAAAATATCTGGTTTTTTGAAGGCTCACAAACAAACATATCTCCTGATCAAATTTAAGCATTTAGGAGCAAATGGGTTGTTTAATGTGAAAGTTCAACTTTTTTTTTGTTGTTTTAGGTTAAGTTTAAATGTTATTTTTATGGTTATTTGATGAGAGTTTTTGGATACTGAAAAAGCGGCCATTTTTCATGAAAAAGCACGTAGAAAAAAAATGGCTAAGAATCCTATCAAATGGCTAAGTTTAAAGAAAAAAAGAACATGGGAACAGTACAAGGTCTTATGGAATTGCATGAAAGTAAAAATGTATTTGTTATTGAGGCCAAAAAATATTGAAAAATGTTTATAATTTTTGCCCCTAAATGTATGCAGCAACATTGTCCATCTTTCGAGTATATTTGTTTTTGAAAGAAAACGCTGAAAAATTCAATTGAGTCCAAAGTTATTGATGTTTTGAGTCTTTTGTGCTTAATTTGAAGATGTTGAAATAAATTTGAAGATGTTGAGATACCTGAAAACCATAGTGATCAAAGTTATCCCGAAACTCTAAATCTTGTTGTGTAACAAACATTTAATTATAACCACCAATGTCGTTTAAATTAACTGCAATCAATGATCATGTTTGATACTCCTAACCTCAGTAAGGGTTTTAAAGCTTTTAGGTATTACGAAAAAGCAATCCCTTCCAAAATATTTAAAAATGAATGAAAAAAGTGATCAAAGTTCCCCCAGTTTACGGTACTTTTCTTCTTGTAAAGCTTTTTATCAATACTCATGAAAATCATTTCGTAAAAAAAAAATTTTCGCTTCAAGATAGTTATTTCATCTGCTAAAATGACCACATGTCTCGAAATATTTGTAAAAGTTCGAGATTTTTTTTGAAAAAACGGCATGTTTTGTTTTCCTAGCGCAAAGTGTCATGGCGAAAAAAATATCTCAAACTTTGTCCTCATCAGTATAACAGTTAGAAGGTTTTATTTTGTGTTTATTTTTTAGGAATTTAGGGTTTTAGGAAAAATGATAGAATAGTTCATATTCATCACAAAAAAAATGGTTTCCCCTTACACTTAGACTTGACCAGTTAAATAAAAATAATTTATTCTTCATCTCACTGGTTTCTGAAAATGCTTCCCACTGATTGAGCTGTTGTTTAACCATTGGAGAGGAAGTACTTTTTTAAAAACGGTGAAAATATTATTAGAACTACTTTTTATGGCAAATAGCGGTATGATAGGATATAGAGAGAATAAAAGTTCATAATTAGCTAAAGAGTGTCTAAAATCTATGCAAACTAAATGAATCCTTTCTAATTTCCGGCATGTTATGTTCATACTTTGGTAATGAGGTGGTCATGGAGGATTATCAAAATACAGCAGATGTACAAAATTAAAAAAAAGGAATTGATCTTTATTTCAATGTTTGGTATTTTATTCTCAAATATACAAAGTATGATTAAAGACTCATACTGGAAAATAGAATATTTTCAATTACATGAGAATATTTTTGTTATTATAATTTAGTATTGGCCCCGAAATTCTTCTCAGGTCGTTGCATCAATATGAAAACTGATGTTTAATAACGAATTCACCTATATATTCAAACAAAAAATGCTTTACTCTCTATAAATACTTTAAAATTTTCATTTTTGAACGAAAAAGGGTTTAACTGAAAGCTATCGTATTCAAATATAGCAAAAACTAGCAGCTGATTTTAAGATATATTTTTGTTGAAGCTTTCACCTATTCAACAGTTTATAATTTATAATGGCAATTAGCAGCGTAAGCTATATTTTTGCTTGCGAAAAATAAACAAAGTTAATCGATTTTTTATTATCATCCAATTTTGGGCTCTCAACCAAGTGATACTTTATAAGCTCATAATATTGAGGTTATATTTAAATAAGAATTAAATTCTTATTTTTTTTATTTTTGTGTTTAAGTTGTATCAGTTCCATGGAAGAAAGACTGAGTCAATTTGGGGTCATTTTTGAATTTTTCAGATCCTGGTGAGCTAAAAGTTTCGCTTTGGCCCATGCATGATTTTTTTAGTAGAATTTTTAAGCAGCTTTCACATGAGTAAATGTTTTTATTTTGAAGTTTGTATGGGGAAATTGAATATCCTGAAAAATCAACATAATTTTTGTTTCTTCTGTGGAAGCGATCCTGCAAATGATTTTTGTACCAATTTAAAAATTGGAGATACTTCTTGTAAATCTCTCATATTATCTGAGTAATTCGTTTTCTTAATAGCAGCAAGAGATTTCAATATGTAGATTGCTCCAATGTTAAAAATCAGATGTCTGCTCATCTTTAAGTAGTTTTCATACACTTCTTTGTTTTATTTAAAAAAAAGTGTTCTTCTTGAGTTACGCATTTATCCGGCCTCTCCCCTTTATGAAAATTTTCAATCATGCTAAAGATAGATAATGGCCCTTGTTTCGCGCCGCGAGTGAAGTGAAGGTAGTCGAGCCACATGAATCACTCGATTCCAGAAATCGCTTTAACAGAGGAAAGTCAATTTAGATAAACCTAGGGAATGAACCTCTGTCACTTCGCTTACAACGACTATCGGAATAAGGTGACTACTAGAGCCTCGTGCATATACTGGCTCCGGCTATCGCCATCTCACGCGCGTCGCCAAATAAGGGCCAATATAAGGTACGTGGGTTATTTTATCGAAAAATTCATAATGATCTCCCATAGAAACGCAAAAAAACTGTCAATACGTAAAACTCATCGAGAATATCTCTTGGATTGGTATAGGGAGAAAAACCTTAAACATAAAAAAAAACTTTTTTTCGCTAAAAATATCTATATTTAATTTTTTTTGTTTCGATTATAGTCGTGTTATCATCTTTATGGCATTCGCGACTTTATCAACGTTGCAGTTGGCGGATCGTTATTTAAAAACTTATCAGGTACTACTGTATTCGATGTTTACTCTTGGGCTCGAACTCGTGGACATCGGCTCTGGAGACAACAGACTTGCCAACTGAGCTATATCACAAGTCCTAACACCTTACTATTTGTACAATATCTTATTATTATATCTGTATTTCCTTTTATTGAAAGAGATACAAAAGATACAAAAAGTGTATTGTCACCAGATGGCATGATTTATCAATAAATAAAAAATCTGGCTGGAACGCCTTTTGTGCTTCAAATATGTATGTTTTTTTTAATTTAATGGATATCTTACCTCAAACATGAATAGTGAAAGAGAAAAAGTAGATATGCTTCAAGAAGATTTTTAAAAATATATCTTTAATCTTTTCTCTAAGATTAAAATAATGTTTCAGTACAAGAAAATATAAGCCTTCATGAGTTTTTTGTACTATTTTGCCTATTAATCTAGTGTCTACTTGAAAATGTCACCAATTCAACGGTTTAAGCTAACCCATTGAGTGAATCTCGCATATATCCTTATTAATCATTCTGAGATGCAATAAAAAGTCCTTTTCCAAAGGCCTTGACCTTGATCTCACGTTCCTTCTCCCGAAAATGCGCAATAAAAAAATGGCCTTAAATGTTTCATTCCAAGTCGCTGCTGCCATATTCTGCTCCATCAACACCGTCCAGCCATACGATATTGATACAAATGACATTTCTGCTTAGCCCTTTGAATGCCGTACAGCACTCTTTCACTCTGTCTCTCCTTCGCTTTCTCTCTCGTCACGATCGGCCGTAACCGTAAAGAAAATTCTTTCATGGCGTCCATTTGCCATCATCGGCCAATGAAAACACTTTCCATTGAAGTGTTTCCCTCTGTTTGATGTTGGTTCTTTGCTTCATAACAACAACCGACATGAATGGCGGAGCGTGTGAGACATGTGTGTAGAAGGTTTTTTGGCCATAAAAGTTGTTGTTTCTTGGGTTATACCTACATACGTCGTCGTCATCGTCCAGCGTCCGAGGCCATTTCACGATTCGAGGGATGAAAGTAAAATACTGTGCTTCAATAAGCTGACTTTGGCCATTTGCAAGCAAAGGCTTTCAAAAGGTTTTATTTTAATGTGTTACTGGCAATCAATAGCACTTAAAGAGTACATCAGCGGAAGACTAAACGATGATAATCTCTGTTTTTTACAAATTCAATTGAGCTTAGTGATCTTATTGCATTTCTAGCCAAACAGTTAAATTTCAAACAGGTGTATCTTGCCTAAAGCCTTTGCTTCAAGATGCACGCGCTCAACTTTTTTTTTTTTTCAAACTAAGCAGAAGAAAACTATTGAAAAAAAAAACCTTAGTTAAATTCTATAAATATGAAACTTGTGAGACGGTAGTTATTTTTGAAACGAAGTTCCTTCATTTGAGGGAGATCTATTTGCGCTAGTGCGTTGCAAGGCAACACTTATAGACGAGATCACTCTCAGAAATACCTCTCATCATTACGACTCGAAGTTTGAACCCTCCTCTAACGACTTGAGAACCGCCATCTCCTCGCAATGACTCGAGACCCCCACATAAACCTCTCTTCTTCGCGACTATGTGCCTGATCTCTCTTCTTACGACTCGAGATCCGACCCCTCCTCAGGGGACTGAGATAAACGGAGAATCATCGTCAATGATCACACAAATTTGGCAGCCAATGATCGAATTTGTGGTAGTTTGTGGCAATTTATTAGAGAGAATTAGAAGGTTTAAGATAAATTGAGAGACACTGGTGCTCAGAGAGTGTGAAAATGTGCTAATTGTTGCAATTTGTGAAGCAGTTGTTGAATTTTGATCATGACCATTCCAAATGCAAAGAATTATTTCTCCACTGCAATCCCTCGCCCCTCCTCGAATCGACTCGAGGTTAATATACACATACCTCTCCCTCCTCTTGCGACTCGAGATCCAACCTCTTATCGTGAAGACTCGGGGTTGACCACACAACCCGTTCGCGGCGCACCCATGACCTCTTCTACGCAGAAGATGATGAATTAGCTTTGTGTGGTATAGTAGAGTTGAAATTGTTATAATATATAAACTTTGTATACATTGAATCATTGGGATCAATATGTGATCCGTTGAGATGTAAACAAATGAACTTAAGAATTATTTGTCAGTTGATTTGAAATCAATTAAGGTGGCCATTTCTAGTTATGTTTTTACTAAGTAATGTTTCACTAAAAACTTTTAGATGATTGAAAATTTATGTTAACTCGTTATTGATTCTAACCGTGTAAACATTAATTCAGAATTACGTGAAAACAAATGTGTGTGTAATATTGTGATTTATGAAATTATCATTCTCTCAACGATGTTTGGGAATATTAGAACTGGTAGTCCGTCGCGTATTAAAACAAATCGAACGCGTAAGAAAAAACAATGATTTTGGCGTTTACCACACTTTGAACCTTCGATCAAGGGACTGACGCACACTACTCAGAGGCTCCCTGGCAATGCAATGGAGTCATCCTACACCGTTCACAGACTGTCGTTTACTCCAGCTCCTCTGCAGGGTAATCATGATCCGGGTGAACCCATCGCTGACCGCATGTTAAGTGTTGGAATCTGTACCAGGCGCGGTCCTATGGGGGGGCAGATCGGGGTGATCACCCCCCCCCCCCCCCCCAAGCGGCAAAAAACCGTTACAAAATACCCAAAATCGCTGGAATTTCTATGAAATGTTCGAACATTTTCTAGTGGGTGTTCTTGGAATTTTCAAAATTTTCCACTCCGTGGGGGTGATCGTTAAATAAAAGAATTTATTAATTTCTTAAATTCTTAAAATTGGAAAAAAGTTCAGTCCGCCAAACTAAAACAGCTGTAACTTACAATTCCGTAGACCAATTTTCACCAAGTTACTTTTGTTAAGGCACTTACAGTGTTTAATTCGAAATTGCAGACCATATAAGCATCTTTTATACATTTTTATACAATCATATCTATTCAATTTTCTAAAAATACCAATAAATACTACTTCTTAAATTAGAGGTGATGAACAAAATCTGATAAAAATTGAGTACAGGAATATACCTCCAAAAACAGGTTTTAAAACAAAGGCTCCAAAAACTTGCGTATGTATCAATTTTTCCCAGATGAGATAAAACCAGTGATTAAAACATCCCGTCATAACTCGACTTATTCTCGGGAACAAGGAGTTTTCATTGAAAAATATTATTAGCTATAAGAAATGAAACCTTTACAAACCTTTTTAATTTTAAATTATACATTATGATGGAAAGTATTGAATGCATGAAACAAAAATACAAATTTTGACTTTTTAACTAAATCATTCGTTCCAAATTTGTAACTATATCTTTCGATTCAGTTCCAATAAATTTGAAAATCTATGAGAGCTTGAAAACAAATTAAAATAAAGTTCCGAAAGCTGCATACCTAAGAAGTTGATTTTAATGATTTTGTTTTAGTATTAAATTTATAGATATTTAGAAATCGAAGAATCGAAACGAGAGTTTATATTAATTAGCTTTTCGAATCACGACGAGAGGTGATAATCAAAATCTAGTTGAAGATTCGAGTTCGGCGCACCAAAATCTACTAAATCAATCATTAAAACATAGACACCAGAATGCTATCTCTTGAATTATTTTTTTAAGACTTTTTGATAAGGAAAAATCATTTTCAAATGTTAAAAACTAATCTTTTTCATCTTAATATTATATTTAAATTTAAGAAGAGTTAATCACCGTAATTCTGTTTGTTAATTATATTTATCGACCTTATCGATGAAAATTAAAAGAACATAACTAAGAAAATTTCAACATTATGAAAATTCTTGTCAAATAGAAAGTTAGAAATGTATGGATATTCAAAATGTGAGAGTAGAATTTTATAAGAAGCATTTTAATCACATGTCATCAATTCATTCTTCATGGATAAAAAAATAAACAAATAAATAAATAAAATCAGGATCAGTTTCGTGTTTGATCATTCAAGAACTCTTCCATTTCCCAAATTGTACTTTGTCAGAGATGATGAATTGTTGTTGTATTTTAAATACATAAAGTTATAATTGCGAACACTATCTAAAATTAACTTTTCTTGCCTTTTATAATGATTACTGATAGAATTTGAATTTAAATTAAGGGTTTTATCTTTGATAACTTAATAACTTGATAACTTGATAGAATTAATTATTTTCATTTTTAAATTAATCATCTGCTTATTTCGAATAAATTCTTTGAAGTTCAAAATGGATATATTTTGCTCATAGATAATTCACATTTCAAATTGTGATTGAATACTATTTCAAATGGACGACATTACAGAGGAGTTTTTCAACTAAAACTACAATTGAAATTGAAGAAAGAAAAGAAATGTTAATTAATATGGTTGATAATTTACATTATTATCAATTACTCTGACCTGATCTGATTTTATTGCACGAATTCGAATTTAATTTTTTATCAAATTTGGTGTTATATTTGATCTATTCTTCTTCTGCGCACTGATTGTTATGTCCGAAGCTTCAAATTCTGGCTTTATTCCAATTTTTAATTCGCATTCCGTTTCTGATGTTTTGAATATACTTGCTTGAATTTTTTTTTGTTCATAATAAGAATCAACATTTCGAATGATTTATTTATGACTAACCGGAAATAAAATTGATTTAAAATTTTGATTCTGATTTGTTTTAATTCGTATCAGTATCTTTTTTTTCGAGTTTGTGTGATTATTATGGGTGTGAATATGATTTGAGAAATCAGTTTTCTTATATATTGTCCTTTTTTGGTATTGTTATAATTTCTAACAAATTTTTAATTCGAAACCCCCCACCAATGGACGTGTCCATCGGGTCTGGAGTGCAGCAAATATTAAAGTCTCATTTGAAAATGCACACAACCCCCCCACCCCCCTCCCTGCCCCCTTAAACGCACTCACACTCTCCAAATGAACTTTTTTTCGCAATATTTTTATGTTATTGACTGATTTTTGAAAATTTGGAAAATCACCCCCCCCCCCCCCCCCCCAAGAGCCAACTCTAGGACCGCCCCTGATCTGTACACATCCTCTGCACCACGTTGTCTACTGTTGTGTCGGGCCCACAGACGGCAAATATGTTGGTACGTACCGCAGCAAACCTCTAACAGGCAAACATCACGTGTTCGGGTGTCTCCTCTTCGTCACTAAAAGCTGTAAATATGGCGAAACTATGTACATGTCCAAACTGGTAGTGGTACTTCATGAAGCAACCATTACCAGTCAGCAATTGCGTCATATGGAAGTCCAGTTGAACATCGCGAGCTCATTGACGAGATTTCGTACGTTGGCCGCTGAACGCTGTTAAGTCTCGCGCGTTACACTGCCTTCCCAGGGGCCTGCTGCCGCTCCGTATCGCAAAATTGACGTTCGACATCATCCGTTATAATGCGACCGTGGCCATTGGCGCTCTTTAACACACGTAATCGACATGATTCGTGAATCAGAGTCTGTCGTCGATCATCACCCCTTGATACTCAAATTCGTACTTGGAAACGATATCATGGGGTGATCAGCACCTTCTCGGTTTTGTGGAGAGCTAGGCGTAGGCACTTGGAGTGCATCCAGCTTTCCACTACCTGGATAGCTACTGTGGCATGTAGCTGTACTAAATCAGCCGCAAATCATACAAGTTCAGCTCCCGATGGGAGGCTCATCGTACGTGATGTTCCACAGGTCCGGGCCAAGTATTGACCCCTGTGGAACACGTCCGTATGCCCTTTCCGGTCATATATTGAAGTTGGCGATTGTGAAAATAATCTTCCACGAGCCAACACAGATATGCCAGGACCACAATCACTGTCCAAAGGCGTTCTTCGGGTCCAGAGTGACACCCGCGCAAAAACGAAGCCCTCTCTTCTTCATTAGCCTGGCTCTGTCCGCTAACTCAATGACAGAACGGATGGCGACTTCGGTGCTGAGTCCTCTACAGAAACCACACTGTTTCTCTGAGAGTTTGCTCAAGGTGCACCTCTGGAGCCGGCTCTGAATCACCTGCTCCAGGACCTTACCCGCTGTGTTCAGTAGACAGATCGGCCAGCACAGGTCTCCTGGAGGCTTACCCGGTTGATGATCACTCTCAGTTTGTATGGGCACGTTTCAGGTGGTGCATAACCACTTTTTGTTTTGGCCATGACTATCCGATTGGTATCGCCCCATAGACAATCGTATAGCAGCAAATAGCATAATAGCATCTCGGCATAGTTGTTTGAAACTGTCTGCGAAGGGCCGATCAGGCGTGCGTGAAGGGTGGCCTCAGCTCCGATTTCCCTTCTTCGTTCAGCATTCTGCGCATTGTCCTATGGCAGTCGGAATGCAGACACGCAATCACCTCTGCTTGCTAGTTGACGGGTGGCCTAGTGTTTTTACGCTTGGTCATTCTCGTCATCGCAGCATCACAAGCTCAAGCTAGTACTGTATGGATGGATTTAACCGACATTCGGTTATTTGTCACGAGCGCGTACGCCAGGCGGTCAGTCAGTGATCAGCGAACGCGAGTGAACTAGTCGAGCGGTAGTGTGCGATTCCCCGGCATTTAAGGTCTCGCTGAGTCGAAGTTTGGATATCAGAATCGGAGAGGAGAAAATCGAACCGAGAAAGATAAACGATCCTGAAAGACTCACGTTTAAATAATTTTCGTTAGACAAGCTAAAAAATTCAGTAAATTATTATATAACCCATTTTAGTACAATGAGTAATTCAAGTACCCTATATACGAAAAAATTGGTCATAGCGAGAATAAGTTTTCTAATTTGTCATTTATTAAGCTATTTCGGTCGGTGTAAAGGAAAAAGGTAACCTATAGTCCATATGGAAGTAAATGAATCAATGTTTCGTACAATTTAATACCGAGAAAAGCAAATTTCGGAAAAACGGTGATGTTTAGACTAGCCAAATTTATAAGAAAGCCTAAATGTAATAACAAATAAATATCAGCAGATTTAAAGGAGAACTCGAGATGAAAATTTATATTAAACTAGATTTTACCCGACTTTGCTCGGGTTCACATGAAATATAAATCAAATGAATCGTTTGACTTTTCGGAATTTTGGAAGCTTTATATTGATCATTAAACGAAATTTGGCTCAAGTTTGGCCATGTCAGTTTTGTTACTTTTTTTTTAATTGTGAGATTTTTCACTGTGTTTATCGTTTTCATATTGTCAAAAAAAAAAATTAAAGCTATGGAGTTTTAATTAATCGAAATTCAAAATAATTTCCTTTGAATGCTTATTCATCCTCTCACGAAAAACACTTTTACAACCATCATTTTTTAAGAATCTTGAATAGATTTGGCCTTATAATTTTATCTTCAAAAGATCAAACTGTGTTTTTTATCTTTCTCATCCCCTATCAAATGAAAAACTCTGTTGGAGATTATCCCACTTTTCAAGATGGATGATCTCCCTGTACAATGGTATATTTAAATTTAATTTACATAGATATTTCTCAAAAGACCTCCGAACTTTGTTGAACCATGTTGAAAACTCACTTCGCATGTTTTCAATTTGATGTGTGTGTTTTTTCGCTTTTTAATTTCACACTGCTTTATAATTAGTTAACCATAAATGTTGAAAGTTTCACTAATAGTTTTTTGAAGTTATTGAAAACCAATCATTTCTGAACCGAAATCACCATTTCAATGTTATGAAAAAAGTTTTTTTTGAGTTCTGTTTCACCATTTCTGTTCTTGGGCACAAACATCCCATTAATTATCTCGAAGAGTAATCAAAGTTAAAACTCTAAAATTTCATTTGATTGAATTCGCAGTACTGAACAGTTTTACAACAAATTTTCTTAAAATTGGATATTAGAATCCACTACATTGGTCATCAATGATAATCCAAAAAATAGAAATTGGCCAATGAAATTGAGCTGTATAAATCTTAAAAGCTAAGATTAAATTATCTAATCAATTTTCTAGTCCCCGGTACCACGTGCTTGGAACAGTAGAAGAAAGAAAAAAGCCCGCCAAAAATTTTGCTTTCAAATTTTTAATCATCAGCAGGCTTTGATTTGCTTTCCAGTGCACGTGAACTTTGGATGGTCATTTCTAATGCCCAGCCCATGGTGATGGTAAAAACAACCCCGCCGAAAGGAAAATTCGGTTTTGAAAAATGGGTACCATGACTTTTGGATTGTGAGAATAAAAACGAAAGTTGTATGAGAGAGTCCTTTTTCTTCGGTGGGAGGGGCTCAAAACTATTACCAAAATCTTACCATGGTTAAATTACATCTCTGTACTAAGTTTCAAGCTGATCGGTTAAGCGGTGTGGATTTGTATAAGGTGCATAGAAACTAACAAACAAACACATATAGTCCAACTCATCTTTATATATTAGAGAGAGATGACGAGTTGAGAGGACAGCCTGAATTATTGATAAGAAATCAAACGAGTTGAAAGGACACCTTGAATTCGAAAGACAGCCTGAGTTGTTGATGAGAAGTGAAGCGAGTTGAGAGGACAGATTGAAATCAACAGGCGTTGAGAAAACAGCCTGAGTTGTTGATGAGAAATCAAATGAATTGAGATGTGATGTGTGATGTTGAATCGGTATCAAGCTTGAAATCGAAAAACTAGTTGAAAAGGCAGTCTTAATTGTTCGTGAGAAATAAAGCGAGTTAAGAGGACAGCTTGAAATCGGAAGGTGAGTAACGCAATGTATAGAGAGAGATTTGTTTGTACATTCGATTTCAATCGGAAACTCTAATGAAAAATGCCCTAGAAAAGTTGAGTCCGCGAGTTGTGTTCAAGTATTCTGATGGTCCCGCTATTAACGTCGATATACCGGCACCCGGCTGCAAAGCTACGGGATTTTTCTATGTATCGTGTGACCAATATCTTTTGGTTATTGTTAGTGAATTTCGTTTTTAAGCTTTTCTTCCTCAGATTTAAGATTTTTTTGTCTTTAGAGCATTGGAGATGAAAGCTTAATTCTGAAAAAAAAAGTTCAAATCTGAGTGGAAAAACCTTGAATCTGAGATATGTGCTCCACACTACACACCCATAACTGCAGTCCTGTGTGTATCAGCAGCTAACTGGTCGTTCAAATATATCCAAAAAATCGGTTTGCCTCCTGAAGTAGAGAACAGACAGATTGCAGCCCTCATGGCCAAATATGAGAAAATACAGGAATTGGTACAGGAACGCTATACGGTCGAAATAGGCTTCCCCATCCCAAGTGGGGTGAGGGGAGTACACATGAAAGTGACTCAGGAAATTCCAGTTCAGCTCCATATTCAGCATATCAAGGTCAGGACTTTCTATGAAGGCTTGCAGAATAAATGCTACACGTGTGGAGCGTTAGAACAAGGGAACTGAAATGAAGGGAGAAAATTCGTCAATGATCACACAAATTTTGCAGCGAATGATTAAATTTGTGGGTAGTTTGTGCAATTTGTTCAAGAAATTTAGAAGGTTTGAGTTCAAATGAGAAAAACAAGTGCTCAAAGAGAGTGAAAATGTGCTGATTGTTGTAAATTGTTGCAATTTGTGAAGCAGTTTTAGAATTTTGATCATCATTTGTTATTGCAAGTAAAAGATTATTCCAGCTATCGGGATGGACATTCTCTCTACGCAGGCGTAAATAGTTCGTCCAAGGGGACGCGAGACCATAAGTTCTTCATGCGTATCAATTCAACGAAAACAATAAGGACGACAATCACGTGAACATCATCATCGGACCCGGCGGAAGCCCTATGTGCAACGCAAAAGGGATCGAGCATGGGCAAAACGATGTACCCATCAATTTTCGATCTCTTTTGAATAAAAATACTTCTCTCATGTTCATATTTTCACAGATCGATCCGATGGAAACCGATGACCGTCGAGTGGGATGTGGGATCCATGATGGGCTCCAACATCAGAAGTCTTGCTCTGCCTGCCGAATGTTCCGTGTTTAGTGCCGAGGCCTACGCCCTTCTTAACGCTTTACGAATCTTGAATCCAGAAGTTGACTCCCATGTTATCTTCACCGATTCTGCCATTGTTCCAATGCGGCACTCGCCGGAAACTTAAAACAGCCCGGGGTATCGAGCATCTCAGACGAGGCTCTTTCGAAGAAGGTAAGCCTGGTGTTGATTCCAGGACATGCAGGTATAACGGGAAACGAAGCCGCAGATCGACTTGCGGCCGAAGGAACTAAATTATCTACTCTCTCCCTATCTGTTCCCCAACAAGACGCTTAGCGATCAATCATTGGAATTGGGAAGCCAAATGGAGTTCGATACAAAACAATAAACTCCGCCAGATTAAAAACAGCACCCTTAGATGGGTAGATCGTCCCAAACCCAGGGAACGCTGCGCTCTACCACGGCTGCGCATTGGGCACACTCTCCTTACTCACAGCTTCTTCATGGATCAGAAGGGTCCCATCTATTATTCATGTAACTGCCAACTCACATTCAAGCATGTTCTTGTAGATGTAGGTATAAGCCTTCGAGAAGTTCTATCCAATTGTCCTGACGAAGAAGAGAAACTTATAAAGCTCCTCAAGAAATCTGGCCTAATGTACCAAGTTTAAATTATGTGTGTCCATCTATCCTAGGGTTGCCATCCGTCCCGCAAAAGCGGGACATGTCCCGCTTTTTTGCTGAATGTCCCGCCGTCCCGCTTTTCTTTCTTGGAAAACTTTTACAAAGTTCACTGACTTACACTAGTAAAAATCAATTTTTTAGTCTCAATTTGAATTCATTGGTTCAACACAGAAAACTTTCCAATTCGTCTTTTTTTTTTCAAAATAAGCAGCATTTGTATACTAAATAACTCTACTGTTCTTAGCATTAAAGTAAGATTCTGATTCAGTTAAGCGTTCTTAGAACATGTTCAACCAATGCAATGTAAATAACTTTGGTATGAAGAAAATATATTTAAGTTGCTTCCAAATGATTAAAGATCGTAATAAATATTGAATTGCCTTGTTTTATACACCACCTTTTAAGACTCAATTATCCTAAGTATACAATGATGAAAGTTTTCAAATTTTTGAAACGAATTTTAAGTATGTTTGTTATTACACAAAAGTTTTATACACGGTATCAAATCCGCCGTTTACATGTAATACTTGACATATTTTTTTCCAAAATAACGTGTTAATTCGCAAGAACCGTGGAAAATAAACCTGCTTATGGAGAAAAAACCTGGTAAATAGAAGTAATTTAAAAAAAAAAACTGAACAAAATCAATCCGCGTAACAATACCTCAGTGTATTTTCTATGAACAACTTTGGCTGATGGTATACGAATAAGTTTGGCTAAACAATTAAGCTTTTTTGAAGAATTTTTCAAATGTCCCGCTTTTTTCGGCTGTGTCCCGCTTTTTTTCGTGAAATGTCCCGCTTTTTTTTTTAAGTATCTGGCAAGCCTAATCTATCCTCCTCTTTTCTATCTAAAAATTTGAAAACGCACGATGTAGTATCTCTATTATTATTTTTCTTTCTTTCCTTTTATTTCCTAAAAAAAAATAATAAAATATTGACATCAATACTAAAGCTACGAAATCGCTTGGTACGTCTTTATACCTGAAAATAATCACATTTTCGTAGGTGATGGAAGGAATTAGAGAAATATGAGGTATCAAAGAACGAAAGAACATAAGCCGAAAATATCATGAATTTTTCGAAAAAGATACAACGGCTCACCGGAAGAACTTGAACCTGCAATTCAAGTCCTGCCGGTGAGCCGTTGTATAACGTAACCTGAAAGGAACATACGTTTTAGAGAGTAGTGAGAAATGATGAGATGTGAAATAATTAATTTTGAGTTTTTAACTGTTTAATGTGATAGTTTCGTATCACACTTCTTTAACTGCTTAAGAAATGTATTAGTTAAATGAGTATTGAGAAATGAAGAAAGAATCATGAATATTTGAAAATGTACTTTTTTATCTTGTAGAATCTAACATTGTAAAAAGTATTTGAATAAATGATTTTTATAGAAAAAAAATTACCCAGACAAAAAATATAAGTTTTACCTTGTTATATTATTTTTTAAATTGTATTTCTCATTACACGATTTCTTTGGAATTCTTTCACCCAACATCCATAATCTATTTTAGAATATTCCATATGAGAGGACTTGAAAAATTATCTCTTTGATTTCGCGTTTATTGCAGTGGAATGCGCAAAACAAACAGGTTAACTCCTCAAAAAACGCTTAAAAAAATAATTTCTTTAAGACGAATTGTTTTTCCAGCACTTCATAACAATCAGAGCAGTTGTTCGAAAAAGAGCCATCCCCGTTCGAAAGAGACACAAAAAGTCAAATCTGTCCCGGAAACATAACGAGGCCAGTGAAAATCCGCTTTCCGGAAGTTCAAACCTATGCATATCAATCTACTCGTCTACTTTCTTGTGCACTCACATAGGTAGTAGGGAGCGACTATCTCGATCGCTCCAACCAACCCACAACAACCTGACACATCCACTCCATAATGATGTGCCACGTCCAATTCAGGCAGCAGGATTCAATCTACTCTGGCTGGGTGTACACACAGAGGATTTACTCCTCGGCTTTGACTCTTCCTGTGTCTCTTTTCTTCCCCGTTTTACACTAACCGAGTCTCTCTGTCTGATGTTTGTTGAGCATCAGCTTTCATCACCGCAGCCACTGAACGAACGCAACCGTCTGAATCGAAAACCGATTCCGTCGATTGATTCAAGCGTTTCCTTTCCTAGACTCGGCGGGGGCTCATGCTGCATTGCGTTGCGTTGCCATAGTAGGAAATAACTCTTGGAATCATTAAATGCAGATTTATTCGCTCGTTTTCGAAGCATCCTCACTAGTTTGGCGAAGGGCCCATTCATTCAGTCACTCATTCATTTAACGATTAGAGAAATGAAGGATTGATACCTGATCCCGTGGCTGCTACAAAATGATGAATTTCATAGACATTCTTTATGTTCAAATTAGTACATACGTATGTTAATGTTCCTCTGTAATTTTTCTCACACTTGAAGCACGAAAAGATTTTTTTTTGTAAAATTTATAAAATACCATTTATTTTAACATTACAAAACATTATACTGAAACACCCTTTTCTCGGATCAACCCTTTCGTAAAGCCAACAGCACTCAGCATCCATCGCCGGGATAAACGAGCTGAAAGAGGAAAAGCCACATCAGCATTATCAAATGTCGGCTGCAGGAGCACGCACGTTTGACGAAAATAGAGTGCAGCAGCATCAGCCAAGCAGCGGCGGTGAGGATTCGAAGGATCCAACCAAACCAACTTGCAATCAGGCAGGAGACCTGGTTGTTTACAGATTGCGGCTTGCTCCTGCATACACCTGATATGGCGAAAGGGTTCCATACTATAGGAGGTACCTCACCTAGTTGCTTTCAGTTCACACATCCCGGGGAAATGCACAAGAAGATTACAGAGTTTGGAGGATTGTGCGTTTTTCATCGAGCGGGAGATCAGCAGTGCCATCGTAGTCAGCTTTTTGGGTCCTATCGGATGGAATCGGGATGATTGAAAATATCTTCTAGCTTTGGAATGCTATCCCGGATTAAGGAAGCCTCCCAAAAATCACAAAGATTGTGGATTGCAATCAGTTTATTTTATCAATTAAACTTCTGAGCTAGGTTTGACTTTGATTCGCTATAAAAATTACTCATTAAAGCGCAAGTTAAAAATACTTAAATGTACATATCACAAAATACGCTTCTTCTAAGGAAAGTTGCAGTTCACATCTACATCGGTTACAGACTGATGATAAAATTAGGTTGAATCCAGGAATATGCAACGTTACATGATCACTCTAGTAAACGTGTTACCATCAGCTATTTGCCTAGTGTTAATGAAACTCGTTTTTAAGCTTTTGTATCAAATTTAAGCATTTTTTGCCTTGATAGCATAAAAGATGAAAACATAATAATATCAGAAAAGAAATCTGACCAAAAAAGCGAAATCGTTTGAAAACCAGCGATTATAAAAAATATGACGGCGACGAAAGTGACAATATAATTTCAAGAACTCTTCGTGCTGATTGCTAGCAACTTACTTAAACAAATGATTGTTAAATTCCCCTTACGAAGAATATTGATTAACTCACTGGAGCATTTATTTTGGCTTAACAAAAAACCGTGAATCTGCCATTGAGAAAATTATTTCGAAAAAAAAAAATGATTTAATTGGAAATCTGAATATTTGAATTTGAATTTTTAAAATTTATCATACCATTACTTTAGTGATGATAAGTTAATTACACTAGTGAAATCGTGAACTTCAGTCACTGACCAATAGCTTATATGTGAAGTCGGCCGCTGAATCCGAAAATGAAATTTAAAAAATTCTTGGTAGAACAGTTTTTAAGTTATGCTCCAAAAATAAAAATTTGGAAATAAAAAAAAACACTTTTACTAAGATTAAAATATCTTAGATTGCATAACGGTAATTTAAGATCTCTTTTTTGCATATGAAAGGTGATTAAATTTTTCATCGATTATCTGAACTTCGTTTTTGCGTATGATAAACAGTATTGTTGACTTTATGATAGAAAATATCATAAAAACGCATTTTTCTTGAGAAAATTTTGTTTCGGCGAAAGTTTTAGACTCAATTGTAACATTCAAAAATTCAGACTTCAGATTGGCTTCAGATCGAATTCAAAACAAAAATTTTGAGTGGTTATTTATCAAAGTCGGAGGAAAAT
Organism: Uranotaenia lowii; assembly: GCF_029784155.1. Taxonomy (NCBI): domain Eukaryota; kingdom Metazoa; phylum Arthropoda; class Insecta; order Diptera; family Culicidae; genus Uranotaenia; species Uranotaenia lowii. The sequence continues at coordinate 314,236,760 of NC_073693.1, forward strand.
TAAAGAAGTTATGGTTATTTTTCCATAACAGTAGTTTTTGCATTTTTTAATAATTTAATGAGCTACAGTATACTAATCACAGTATAGGAAGATTTAAACATGGTAAATCCTACTCGCTCCAAGTAAAAATTTATATTAGCTGACCAAAAGGTCACATACCTGATTTAAGAAAAATCTTATCATGGGGAGGGGTTGTTTGAGTCTCAAACGGGAATAGGACATTAAGGATTTATGCTCGGAAGGAACAAAAAATGCTGGTTTTTCATAAAGAACTTTTTTTTCACTATTCGATTATTTTTAAGATAAACTTTCATAAAGCCTTAGGAATGACAAATAATTCACTGGAAGACTGCAACATGATTGGACATAATACAAAAAAAGTTATTGCGGTTCAAACATTGTAATTTGACCTTAAATTTTGTGTAACACGCAATGAGTACTTTTTACGCATTGCGTTTTATTCGAGAATTTTCGGCCAAAATACAATCTTCGAACCGCAAAAACTTTTTTGTTTTGAATCCAATCATGTTGCAGTCTTCCAGTTTAATATTTATCTTTACTTAGACTTTACGAAAATTTATCATAAAAAATAATCCGCCGGTTAAGAAAAAAGTTATTAATGAAAAACAACCATTTATTTGTTTTTTCCCGAGCATAATACCTTAAAAAATACCTTTATACCTTAAAAAATACCTGCAAAAATTACTGTTATGGAAAAGTAACCATAACTTCTTTAATTTTTACCCGATTTTGATATCTTTCATCATCATATCACTCAAAATCTTTGTTTTGAATTGATATTTAAGGCCAATTTAAAATCTGTTTTTTTAATGTAACAATCGAGTCTTGAACTTTCGCTGAAACCAAATTTTCTCTAGAAAAATGCGTTTTTAATGACTTTTTTATCATAAAGTCACAAATATCAACAATACTGTTAATCATACGCAAAAATGAAGTTGAGATGATTGATACAAAATTTAATCACCTTTCATTTGCAAAAAAGAGATCTCAAATAACTGAAATGCAATCTAAGATATTTTAATCTAACTAAAAGTGCTTTTTTAATGTTTCCAAATTTTCAGTTTTGGAGCATTTCTTAAAAATGTTTTACTGAGAATTTTTTGAATTACATTTTCGGATTCAGCGCCCGATTTCACATGAAAAATAATCTTCACAATTTTACTGAGTTCAAAAATGCTGTGAACTAGTGTTATTTATTATTACAGATCATTAAAAAATTTTATTTTTACAATTTCTCCAAATTTAGGCCCAAATTTTATTAGATCGTGACTAAATCAAAAACTATTGTATTACCAACAAAATTTTGTGATTTGTTTCTTGTGTGCTGTATTAAAAATGGGGTTAGCATTAGTATGTTAGTTGAATAAACAGCAAAATTAGGTTCAATTTCGGATCACAAAAAATCCTGTTTCATCAGCTGTTGTTAAGTTCAACGTCCACTACTTTCTTCAAAACAAGTATAAAGGAATATCGTGTATGATTTTAAAACAGGCCCGTGAAAAGGCCCATCCATTGGGGGAGAGGGGTTTTCGAAATTCAAATTTAGCTAAAACTTATAACAGTACCAACAATTCACTAACACCATTTTCATTCTCAAGATTATCACACAAATTCAAAATAATAAATTTTTCTGATAAAATAAATCAAAATTTTCAAAATAGATCATCATGAAAGTTTCAAATCAATGATATTGATAAATTTAAAAAAAATTCCTTATTCTAAACAAAAAATAAGCTTAAAAATAATTTTTTACCAGTCTAGTTTTCAATAATGAAATAAATATTTCCAAAACAAAGATTTAAAAAAATCTGAATTATATCAGATCAGGTAAAAGTTTAACCATTGTTAGAGCAATGATAATTATAGTTATTTATTATTCAGCTTAATTTCTATTTCTTTTCTTCATTTTCAACTGAAAGATTGATTGAAAAATCTGCTGTATTGTTTTGAATTTGAAAAAAATATCACGATTCAAAATTTGAATTTTTGACCAGTGAAAAAAAATTAAAACTTGTCAAAAATATTTTGAAACATTTAAATAGATTGACTTTAAAATTTGGTAAATTGATTGAAAAAAAAAACTGTACTATAAAATTCGGTTAATTTATTTATTAAGATGAAATGATCAGGTTTTTAACATTGAAAAAGGATCTTTTCTTAAATAAACACGTCTTCCATTATGAAAACTTATTTAAAGAATTTATTTGATAACTCAAAGGAACAGCATTTCAGTGCTTATGATTTAATGTTTGATTTGGAAGATTTAAGCGTCTTTAACTCGAATCTTTCGTTAAATATATTTTGATTATATTGAGCTTTGAAATGAGTCAGTTTTAAATGGAATCTATCATTGATAACTGATTAACTATCAAACCAACATTGAAGAAGAAACTGACACTGATTTCGTTTGTTGTACGTCATTCAATTAAGGAACAATATTTTGATGATGGTGATGCATGATGTCAAAAAAAATCAAGAGTTTTTTTTAAATTTAGAAAGATATCATTACACGAATATTTGACATTACTGCTGAAAGTTAAAAAAAATGATTTTATTTTCAAATTTGTTTTGATCCTACAAAACAATTAGAAGGTAACATACTTCGAAAACTATCTCAAATTCGTTTAATGAGGAAAAGAAGAAGAATCGAAAACTTCAATAACTTTTTTTTTTGCAGAACTCAAAATAACATCAAGACTTCGTGATGAAAGTTGGTAATTGATTCAAATCTTTTATTTGAAAATATTATGTTTTTGTTTTCGAGTTTTGTCAAAGTAGTGCAGTACTTCTTTTAAAAATTTGAACCTATTTGAAAAGTTATTTTATTGACAAAAGCTGATAGAAAAATTGCATCGTAAATTTTGTGGCCTTGTGTAATTATTTTGTGGTCTTGTGTAATTCATCATACCCTTTTCAAATGTGATGTTGAGCATTTTGAAGCACAAGAAACACTTATTAAAATTGATACTGAAATTGGTTTCTTGAAGAATATCTTTTTTTAACATACCATTTTAAATGACATAAACGATTTTAAATCACATTTTTTACTTATGAGGTAGAGGATATTAGATTTCAGGTTTTTTTTTTCCTAGCTCTGTGGAGCATTGTGGGAGGGTCACGTCTACTGCATAGTTTCCAACTTTTTTTTTAAATTACAAATGGTTTTTTGAGGCATTTTACTTATGAAGTTTTTAAGTGCCAGGAGTATTATTCCTAACTTTTGGTGAGTAAGAGCCAACTTGTTGATGTATAAAATTAGTATTCGATGCATTAATTTTGAAGCTAAAATGGTTTGTTTTGTTTATTTGTTTATTTGTGTAAAAAAATCAACGGATCACCTGTTGATCCTAATGATAGCTTAATAATATAATGAGTTACAAACAAATGTTTTAAACTCTGTCCTTGTTTAGTAACACTTCTTAATAAAAACCCATTCTAAAGACGAGGTAGCGTTTTTGTATGTCCAGTTAATAATTTCAATACAAAAAGAATTGAAAATCGAGATTTAAAATTAATTTTTTTTCAATTCCTGAACGTCATATAGTGTCGTAAAATGGAATGTCTCAAGCCTAGGGTGATTTAAGATTAAATTCCACCTGAGGCGAGCCACATTTTTGACTTGCTTACTAACATTTTTTCAAACACCTTTTAACATCAAATAATTTTCCGATACAACGGTGAAAATTTAACTTGGAAAAAATCTCCATAGGGGGAGTTAAACCCCTTAACCCCCTCCCGTTCACACGTCCTTATTCCAATAGGCCTATTTTTACTGTTCATTTCCAGAAAAGTTATAAAAGCATCGATAAAACGGTGAATTTAGAGATTTTTCTCAAAAAATAATAATAACAATAATAATAAGAAACATAACCATACTCAAAATCAGGAACAAAAAGTGTAATATTAGGTACCCCGCTACACTTTTCCCTTATGTGTTCATAATTAGGAACGCATATGTTAATAATCAGGAACAATTTGTGCAAAATCAGAAACATGAACACATTTTAAAAAATGCGTTATTTTTCATAATCAATGCATAAAATTTATTTTTAATCTACTTTTATAGTTTGTCTTATGGACTATATCACTAATTCATGTGTAAGAGTCTTAGGCAATTTCATGTTTTCATTCCATCAACAGATGAACACGCCTTCACTTTAGAACATGTCCTAATAACGAAAAGACGGATAAGGCATTTCCCCACTTGTCAGACGAACAGCTGATTTCTCATGTTTACATTTTCTCGGCATATCGTGGTAGGGTAAACATAACAACAACATTACGTATGTTCAATGACCAGATAGTAACGAAATAAAATTGGCAATGCAGTTGTTGTGGTTTTGCAAGCGCACTTTGGTAAGGAGAATATGAATTCTTTATTTAATGATTTGTAAATTCATAACAAGTTGAGACATGAAGGTATGTTGATGCTTTTAATTAAAGAAGTTTTTAAAAGAAAGCATTGAACAGTGCTTATCATCAAAGATCAAAATGGCGACCAGTTGGTGTTTACATTTTTCAAAACAATAACAAAATGCTACCCTACCACAATCTGTCTCAGGAAATACTCTATTGACTTATATCGTATTTGTTTTCTCCCCTCGTTCAGTGTTCCACCGCACCCGATGAAAACAAACATAAATCGTCACCAGTGTATTGCTACCTCACTCACTCACATGCTCTCTCGCAACACTGACAAAATTTTCGGGGCAACACCGCCCGATGGCAGTGCAACATCAGGTCAAAACCAGTGCAACACTGTTCGAATAAACAAACAGTTTGACAGCACCAGTGCAACACTCGGCATAATCAAATACGGTATTAGGAAATACATATTAATAAGGCTGCTACTGATTGTATATTTTGAATCGGGTTTCCGGTGAAAATGATAGATAAGCTTTGGAAGCGTAGATTTGTAAGTTGCTGCTGATTGTTTGTTTTGATTTGGCATTCGGGTGGAAATGTCGGATTGGCTTAGTCCAAGCAGATTTGAAAGGCTACTGCTGATTGTTTGTTTTGAATCGGCTTTCCGGTGGGAAAGACGGATTGGTTTTAGAAGCGGAGATTTTCAAGGATGCGGTTGCTGATTGATTGTTTTTGAATCTGTTTTCCATTTTAAAAGACTGAGACTTAGGAAGCAGAGATTTGTAAAGCCTAGTTCACACTAGGCAACTTGAACTGTGATATTGTTTTGAGACAAACTTTGTTGTCTGTTGTTGTTGGAAATTTGAGACGGTTTCAGTGTCTCCAGAATAAAATGGGAGACATTGATACCTCTAGACCAACAGTCTTCTAATGTGGACTAGCCTTAAGGCTGCTGCTGATTGTTTGTTATGATTCGGAATTCCGATGGTATAGACGGATTTGCCTGGGAAACACAGATTTGTAAGGCTGCTGTCGATGATGGATTGTTTAAAACCGGCCTTCCGGAGGAACCGCAACTTTTTCATGGCTGCTGCTGCTGATTGTTTGATTTGAATCCGGTGAAAAAGACGGATTGGCATAGGACGCGCAGATTTGTAAGGCAGCTGATGATTCTTTGTTTTGAATGGTAAAGAATTGGCATAGGAACCACAAATTTCAAACATGTAAATATTACAACATTATGTAGTTAAAATTTAATCATTTTCCATGAATGCATTGAAAAGTTATTCACTAATAAAAGTATACGATTTTTTTTTAACACAGTCCTTATTGCTTACAAATTAAAGATGTGTTTGACTAGCATATCACTAATATTTCAACCACTGACATTTCTGACATGACGCTTCGAACATAAAACCGATCAGTTTGGGGCTAATTGCGCGAAAAATCAGCAACCTATTTTCCTGTTTAGCCCGATTGTAGAGGGGTGGCATTTTGCAACTGGAATTTCATTTAAAAACAAATATCGAGTTTCCCATTACTGTAATCAGTGCTTTAACTCCACTCACTTATTCATATTTCAAGTGAATGTCAGGCTCACTGACAATCAAATTGGATCTCATGGCTGTTAACTGAAAAGTTAAAGACGCTTTTGCCATGTTTCCGATGCGATTAGACAGCGTTCCATTATTTTGAACAATTTTTTTTTATTTTGAATTTTTAAAATTTTGTTGCAATATCTACATGTTTTAACTTTATGCTTTATGAGTTCATAAGAGTTTGTGTTTGTGTTTGAAATTTCAATTTTTTATTAATATTTATATATTTTTTATGTTCTTACGTTTAGTGCTAATGTAATGATAAATCCTACACCATCCGGAAATTGAGCCCATACGGTACGGTACGGAAATATTTTTGGGGTTGCCTAATCAATTGAACATACATGTTGCTGCTTTTCACTTTTCACTTCTAACACCGACCTCATAGCACATTTTAACTATTGTGTTAAGGATAAGTTTCAAAGCCTCTTATTTACCTTCCAAACTTAGTTTTAATCACTATACACTCTATGTGAAAATAGCAAGTGTTTATGTAATTCGATGTCATTTCAATGTATATGTTCAAATAAATTTACAACACTCAAAAGAATTCTAGCTGTTTTGTTTCCTTTTATGTTTCGTATCGTAACTGAAAGAACTTTGCACATGAACGCTACGTGAAAATGTACATGGATTCTTGCCACCATGAAAATCACGTGGACCTTAAAAAACATCAGAATAATTTATTAACGAATATAAAACAAAATATCACTATTCACGTGAAATCTGCCTTTCCATCACCTAGAATTTCCTTTTTGATAGATCCAACTGTTGGACCCATACCATACTGAATTATGTAATCTTTCGCATAGATTTTACGTGAATAAGTTATTCAGCGCTAGCAGAGTGTCTTTATTTTGGTAGCAAACGGCGATCTGAATTTCACGTTCGGATCAAGTGATTTTGGATAGACTTATTGACAACGCAGTTGAAATCCGAAGTTTTCGCGCTGGTGATTCGCAACCTTGCCAACTAGCGACGATGAAATATTCACCAAACACCTCGGCAATCGAAAACCCTTTCTATTGTTTGGTTCAGACACGTGGAAGATGTTTGATAGATGTCTGGTCAACATCCGATGTCGTCAGTGATATTGCCGTCGCTGGGGTTAGCGAAAACTCCGGTTTGGGGGTTCGGCGACAATATAAGTAAGTAATTCAAGTGAGTCAAGTAAAAATTCATGTAATGAGCGCTTACATGAAAACCCAGGTGAATTCAACGTTTCTTTTCGGTTGGGTAAATGGGTATCATGGAAATTAGTGCGTTAAATGAGTGTGATGTGTTAGATGTGTTCAATGAGCACTTTTCAATAGGTGTGTTTGGTGGGTGTAATTTTCTGGTTTGGATCATAGTTTAAACGATGTTTGGTAACGGCAATGCGTTCGCATCTAGCGTAACACCCCTAGATCACGATCTGCTGGAAAACACTGTGTTGTGAGTATTATCTCTCGAGAGGTTCTTGGCCAAATTGTTGTTCCTTATCCAGAAAAAACGAAAATTTCAGCCTCATGTTGTTTATGGAGGAAATTTTTACTTTAGTTATGATAAAGAAAAATATCTAAAAATAACTCAGAATTGGTAACTAGCGACGTCTCAAAATTTAATCCCAGTTTGATGAAGCTTTTGTCACGTACCGGTAAGAAAATAGGCACCTGAAAGTGTACGACCGTTCAATGAATTTTTCCAACGGTTGAGCCCGGAAGTACGATATTGGCTGCTCAATCCATCATCAGGCGAGCTTTCACGCTGAAGCCCTTACACTTAATTCGGCTTAGAAAGCTTCTTGGTTGGCCGCACACCGGCTAGAAAGCAGCTCAAAACTAGCCAACCGGCTGCCTTTATGACCCGTCATGTTCCACGGACTGCCGCCATGCCATTTTACGACCCTGCTTTCTGCTGGCTCTAGCATCATGGGTGATGCCATTTTTGTTGAGTTTTATTTTTTCACGACAAGGACATTTTCCGTGAAGAAGTGAGTAGTTAAAGCCTGAAGAGGGGAAGCAAAACTGCTCGTAAAATGGACCTGGCTAGGCAAGTGCGAGCGAAATGAGAAACTCCACGGCCATTAAAGCCAATGAGCGCTACAAATGACCGACCGCTTCCTGGCCACTGCACTGCACTGGCTGGACACCCCTTCGAGGTACTTTCTTCCTCCCGTAGAGAGTTGTGCTAGAATGATCTGCCATCAGCCAACCAATTGAGATAAGGATTACCCCCCATCGTCTTTCGTCGTCATGGTTCTCGTCGCCCTCGTCATCGTCCTCGGGAGAAATGGAAAAGTTAATTTTGAAGAGCACGAGATTTAATGATTCCCTGATTCATGGGGCTTGGGCGTACTAGTAGCGAGAAGAATTAGCTTTTTGTGCAATAACATGAAAACTGCAGCGGTGCTGCATTCAAGAAGGTTGACTATAAGTGGGGAAGTTTTCCCTTGTGAAAAAGAAAGATAGAGAACAAGTGTAGGAGAAATATTTTTGAAGCACTTTTATGTTTAGAAAAATGATAAATTTTTTATGTTAAGTTGTAATTTTTTAAACAATGGGTTCGATATATAAGCTTTTTTTTTCAATTTTCTTCGTCTAAAGACATTTTGTTTCAAATACAAATGGCCATTGAACCATTGCCTTAGGAACGGGGAGGAAAAGGGATTTGGGGATTAAGCTCCCCCCCTCATCATGATAGCCCAGGAAAATCAAGCGAAGTTTTCTACTTTACATTCCAAAATTTAAATTCTCAAGCACATTTCGATAATCCACTTAGGTTATTTAAGAATAACAATTTTCACGCAGAACTGATTACAAAATCTCGAAAACTTATCCCAGGTTCAGTATTTTGCTGGAAATTTTCAAAATATTATGTCTTATTTATAGAAATTCGGATTCTGCATCCAGTTTAGGATTCTTGATTTTCAATTCGAATTATCATCTTATATATAAAAATGGAGACGTTTTCTTTTTAACACCATCACGTTTAAACGGACGGTCGGAATGAAGTGAAATTTGGTATCCGAGGGTTTTTCGGGTCAAAGATGGTTTGTATAATAGTTTCAAGAATCTCACTTTTATGGAAGGGGGGCTTCTATACAAAATCAATTTCAAATGGTACATTAGTCGATCAATTTAAATACGATTAACAAAAAAAAAACAGAAATAATCAAACAAACAATTTAAATTCATTTCACAAAATTTATTCACAAGCACGAATAAGTTAAGAACGTGTAGATGTGGTTAAACAGTTATAACGATTTATTTATTAAAAGGTAAAACAAAGTTTACCGGGTCAGCTAGTAGAAAATTAAGGTTATAAAAACAGATTCAAATATTGTTTCGCGTTTCAACATTTGATTCACGATACTCTAAAATCATGTGCATTTTCAATATTGTGATAATAAATTTCCAATTATAAAAAAAAAATATAAATTTTTGTTTCTTATTCAGAATCGAAGTTTTTGAACTTAATTTTTATGCAGAATTCAAACGCTACGAAGCTTAAAAATGGCCAATCAGAATTGAAAACTTAGAGTCATCATTAGAAATTCATATTTTTATTCGGATTCACTAATCAAACATTTGAAATTTTAATTTTTTTTTTTAAATCTCCCCAATGAAAGAAGAAAGACGTCTTAAACCATCAAAGAAACATTTGCCTTATACAAATCTGCTCCCATGAAAATTTGGTTCCATTTTCTCGATTAATATTCAAAATATTTAAAAATAATTATGTGTGACCCCCTTTCCACTCAAGTTTCAGGTCTCAATTCATCAGAGAAACATTCCATGCATTCAAATACACTCCCATGCCAATTTCTATATCATTTGCTCGACTACATGACTGTTCCCATATCACATTTGGTTGCTTTTATAAGATGAGTTCTTGGTTTATGCAAAACAATTGTATGAGAGCTCTCCTCTTCCTTAACTTTACCCTCAATTGAAGGAAAATGGAGTCTCAAATAAGCATATAACCAGTTCTCGTATCCAAATGCCCTCCCATGTCAAATTTGGTTCTATTTGCTCTATTTGTTCTCAAGTTATGCGAAAAATTTCATGGGAGCACCCTCCCCCCTTAATTTTTTTCCTCTGGAAGAACGGAGGGTTTTCAAAATATCATAGAAACATCTCTGATATTCAAATACCTTCCCACGGTAAATTTCGTTCGTTCCATTTTATTGAGACAATTTCTAGATATGCTGAAATTTTTTAAAGAGCCCCCACCTAAGTTTATTTTTCCTCACTGGATGAAGGGAGGGGTACCCTTTCAAGCCAAATTTGGTTCGATTTGCTCAAATAGTTCTCAAGTTATGCAATATAAAAGATATGTAAGTCCCCTCCCCCTTTCTCATACTTCCACTGGGAAAAGGGAAGGATCTGAAATAATCATTAAAACATTTCTCGTATACCAATACCCTCCCTTGCAAAATTTGGTTCGATTTGCTCCATTAGTTCTCGAGTTTAGTAAAAAAAATGTAAAATAGCCCCCTCTCCTTCTTCTATTTTCCCATGGTAAGGAGGAAGGGGTTCCAAAAATTCATGGAAAGATTCCTTAACATCGAATACCCTCCCATGAAAAATTTTAGTTTAATTTGCATGATCGGTTTTCGAGATATGCAAACTTTTATTTGAGAGAACCCGTTACCCCTTCCAGTAAGAGGAAGGGGTAAAGTTAATGGCTTCAATAGTTTCCGAGCCTATAGGGAGTAGACAGACAGACAAACAGACAGACAGAAATCCTTGTTTATATAAATAGATTTTGATTCAGAGTCCAATTAGCTTTAAAATCAAAGAACAAAAATATCAAGTTGACTATTTTGTCGAGGAATGGAGATCACAAAAGATCGCGATTTATAGTTTTGATTGTTATTTTCAATTTCCAAATTTCAAATTATTTTTAATTTGCAATTTTTTTTGTGAAAAAACCTGAATGTGTTATTTGAGGGTTCGACTGCATTTTTATTGAAATTTATTTTTTACGCAAATCAGTCCAAGCTTTTTTATGACACGAGTTTTTATTATTTCATACCCGACGTTTCGGTGTTGTATGACACCATTTTCAGGGGTTCTACAAATTATAAAATACAAAAATGTGTGATGTTTTGTTATATCGAAATAATCTAACCCTACTTACAAATAGTCGCTGTGTCTTGCTCTTGTAAAAGCGTACTGTTTTAGATACCGATAATCGAATAGTTTCACTGTAAATGGAGTTTTGTTTTTAATTTAGATAATCCATCAAACAAATAAAGGAGTCTGCTATTTGAAATTTTTAAATTTGAAAATCTCACCAAATATCGAGACAACACTCAGCCGTTACTTTCAGGTGGCGGAACTCTGTGAAATCATATCTTCTTCGGTTCCCCTCGGCGCGTTATCGTTTTCAATATTTTTGACAGATGGCGTATTTGGTTTCTTGTAGTTATGTTTGTTTAGAATATCAAGACCTGAAGAAAAGATGGAGTTCAAGTTCTTAGTATCCGTTCGCTGGTTGACGCGCCGAGGGGAACCGAAGAAGATATGATTTCACAGAGTTCTGCCGCCTAAAAGTTACGGCTAAGTGTTGTCTCGATGTTTGGTGAGATTTTCAAATTTAAAAATTTCAAATAACAGACTTCTTTATTTGTTTGATGGATTATCTAAATTAAAAACAAAACTTCATTTACAGTGAAATTATTCGATTATCGGTATCTAAAACAGTACGTTTTTACAAAAGCAAGACACAGCGACTATTTGTAAGTAGGGTTAGATTAATTCGATATAACAAAACATCACACATTTTTGTAATTTATAATTTGTAGAACCCCTGAAGATGGTGTCAAACAACACCGAAACGTCGGGTATGAAATAATACAAACTAGTGTCATAAAAAAGCTTGGACTGATTTGCCGTAAAAAATAAACAAAAACTTGAATTTTTATGAAAAAAAACATCTACAGGACTTTAGTTATGTAGCTTATTTTGTAAAAATATTTCCTAATAAAAAGTCTTGGAATCTTCTATTTCAAATGAAATCTAATTACCAACATAAAATTCTATGCCATTGCAATTCAGTATAAATTGTTGTAAGGTATTTAATACTTTTTAGGTGCTTTTTTACAGATAAAAGGATAAAAGAACGCGATCTGTTTTGCCCCCCTTTACTCCTATGAAGAAGATGTCGTTTTATAAAATAATTACTTTAGGACTCACTTAGGAGCCGATCGATTTTAACATAATGAATATCAATTTAAGCTTAAAAATGGACTCAAACACTCCCAAAGTTTCAGATCGTTCGTCTGATTTTTTGAATAGTAATAAATCTTTTCAAAAAGTAAACTGAGATAAATATCTTTTTCATCAAAGTGGGATTATTTGTAATGAATGTAACCTATGTAGCATTTCATCAATCTTCTAGAAACATTAATTTCACATTGAAAGCTTTCCCAACAATTTTCCGGCTCAAAAACTGTTTTGATCAAATTAAGTATCACGAAGTTATGACTTTTCATTTTTCTGAATTATAAGGGCCAAATAAAGTTTCTCCCAAAAATCTCTTGTCGAGTTCGATGGCAGTTTGAATTTCTGAGAAAATTGCACATGATAAGTAATATTTAGGGTCTTCCAACCTTCGACTCTTTTTTTTGGGATTTAGGGTCGTAGTTTTGCTATTGTACAATATTTTGACAATATTAGGCCGGAACAAATTTCAAATCCTTCTTTTGTCACTCGGAGTTGGAACATCGCGAGGGGGGACAATAAAAAATAATGCAAAAAACAAATAAATTGGAATAAATTGCACAAAAGCTTGTATACATCAAAATTCCATATTATATCATTGCACAAAACCTATAAATCAAGTAATTTTTTATCGAAAAATTCAATAAAATCAAGAAAACACATGGTGAAATAACTTCTATCTTCTAAAATTAGTTTTTTGGTCTTGTAATCTTTCGGATAAAGTCTGCTTCATTTAATATTGGAACACAAACAATTGCGTGTAGTTCAGTCATTTATTAACGAATTCATAATTTGTTTTTCATACAAATGTAGCATTTTCTTTACTCTTTCATAAAAAAAAATTAAAAAATTATTCATTGCTGTTTCGAAGAAATTCTCGTACTTTTCCCGTAATATGGCACATTAGGCGGCGCACACCCTTTTCGTCCACCGTTTTGGCGATTTGATTCCACCAGTTCTTCATTTGAGTCATGTTCCTAACAAGTTTTCCCTTTGCCTTAAGCCTCCGCTTCGTGATTGCCCAGTATTTCTCTATCGGCCGGAACTGGGGGCAGTTTGGGGGGTTGAGGTCCTTCGGTATTACGCTGACCCCGTTCGTTGCGTACCATTCCATAACCGTTTTGCTGTAATGGCAGCTTGCGAGGTCCGGCCAAAACATTACTGGACGGTCGTGGGCACGAATAAACGGCAGAATCCGTTTCTGTAGGCACTCTTTTTTGTAGACTTCTGATGTCATTGTCTTGTCAGTGAGAAAGACTTTGGTTTTCTGTCCACAACTGCATATCCCCTGCCAAATCATGTACTTGCGGGCGAATTTATCCGCAAACACGAACTTAAATTTTGCAGGTACATCCCCCCAAGCCGTCGCCAAATAAAATTTTTGACCTGGGATTTGCCCAAAGTCCGCCTTCACGTAGGTCTCATCGTCCATCAGAATACATCCGTCGAACTTGGTCAGCACTTGGTCGTACAGCTTTCGAGCACGGATTCTGGCCACATTGTTCTGCTTCAGCGTCCGATTTGGCTGTTTGCTGGCTCGGAATGACCTTATTCCTTCCCGGAGACGAATTCGTCGCACCGTACTGTGAGCGGCCTGGAACTTATTGGCCAAATCGCGGTCTGAAAGATTGGGATTCCTCTTGACGGCCTTGATGACTTTCCCACGCAGTTTCCGGTCGACAGTTCCACTCCGACGCTTCGAATGCGGCTTCCGAGCCGTCGTCAATGTTTCCTTGTACTGCTTGATAACACGCCATACGGTATTTCTGGGCATTTTAAGCTGTTTAGCTAGCTTAGATGCCGACAACAATGGATTTTCAAGAAAACTGTGCACAATTTGATCTCTCCGTTCGGCTTCCATGGCGGTTGTTTACAAAATGCTATCGTTTGGTGTTATGACATAAATACATGGTGAAAGGTAATGAATTTCCCGACACGTGGGTGAAAAAAGTTTCCAAATCCGTCCACTAGGAGCGCCACAATGAGCAAAAGAATTTGTTCCAATATTAAATGAAGCAGACTGAATTTTTTATTGAAATTTCTTTGAAATACTTAAAACTTTATTTATTCCCCCCTTCAGGGTTTTTTTTTGGAAATTTCGAAGGGGGGGGGGGGGGGTGACAAAAGAAGAAATTTATATTTGTTCCAGCCTTATTATCGAAATCAAGGGGTCCGCTGTTGATATGAATTATTATTATAATTTTTTTTAAATAATAAAATGTTGATTGAATGGTCGGTCACGGAGTTGCAATCATTGGCAATGTGGAACTTGTTCTACTGAGCCACGCCTGCGACTGTGGAGTTCGAAATGCATTAAAGTGATTTTAATAGTAAAGTTGTTGAACGCCGTATAAAAATATGATTTGTTTTAATTAACAAGATAAAAACTTAATATGAAGCATTTTCGAATTTCATAGTTTAAGGTGGATGTGAGTAGTCAACCAAGCTAAGCTAAGCTAATAAAATGTTGATTGAATGGTCGGGGTAAAGAAATTCTTCATAGATCTGATAAAAAAAATAGTCCCTTAAAGTCAAAGCAGTTTGAGTGGCTTTGACGCTTTTCAGACATTTGAAGTTGCTCGACTTTCATACATACATATGTTTTTTCTTAACTTGTTGATTTTAAAACTTAAATTTTAAGATTTTTAGATAGAAACAATATATTCATGAAAATATGAAGTGTCTTTGAACTAAGGTTGAATTTTTAAAAATCTTCATGGAGTGCATAATAGATGTAAATTCTGAGTGGGAAACAATTAATTAGAGCACAGAAATTACTAAAACTACTAGTCAAACGTAAACATTCGCTTTTTCAGCAAAATAATATGTTATATTAAAAGACAATTCGTGTTTTTTTCCAGTTGTGTGTAATCAATGAACGTGTTCAATTTTGTATGGAAATTTGTATGGAAGAAAACATATTTTCATATGAAATCATCCAGGAAACTCAAATAAGCTTGAAATGAAGTTAGTCTTTGATTAGTGATTTTAGCTATTCTTAAGTTTCATATTTTGCCAACAGAAGAAGCAAAAAATTTCATGAAAAAAGGTTTAACCATTTCAAAATGAAAAATAAAATTGGAATTTATTGAAAAGTATTGTTACTTACATAGCAGGCTGTGCTTGCTGGAGCTTTGAATAATTTCATGACATGTTTTTGCGAAGGTTTTATAACTCAACTAATTCATTGGCAATGCAAAGCAGTTTATAACGATTTTTTCATTTTCATCATACGGTTGAACAGCTTTCAAATAAGCAATCAAAAACACTGAAATTTAAAAATATTTATTTTGGGTTTTTTGTGTGACATCGAATATCATTTCAGGGGTGCAAGCTAGGTTTGGTTTTAGTTCACATGAAATATATAAAAAGAAACAAAAATTATTTCGAAATAAAAAAATAAGTTTTTTCCAATTTTTAGTAGGGATTTTTGAATGAAAATTTTCATTTCCCATACAAACCTCCATAAAAATCAAAACACGTTGCGCTAATTCAGGACTGAATGAATTGCTTCCAAAAATTTTATTACTACTTGTGGCAGTTAAAAGCAACCAAACAATGTTTTGAGAAGTATACAAATTAATAAATTTGAAATTTCCTTACAAATCTTGCAGCGGACTTATGTAGGGGAAGTGTGTGGAAAATGGACAGGGGTGGAAAAATGGACACCCCCTTAAATCTTACTTATTTCTTTATAAAGTAGTGCAAATTTTATTGCCACCCTATCACAGAATCACTAGAGATTATAAGAGACACCCTATGGAACACGGAGCTGTCAAACACTGAAAATAATAAGCAAAAACAAAACACTCGTGCACTTTCCAGGTGGTGATGTTGTTTTCGGCCTACAACAACTAACGTTTTTTAAAGTGATAAACGCCGCCGAGTATTTTGTACAAATATCTGTGCTCAGAGTACTTATCAGCAAAAATCACCTAAGGCAAGTGTTTTTTTTTTCAATTTATTTTTTTTTTTTAATTTAACTGTTTTCAAAAAAACATATAGTGCGGGTAAAAAGGACACCCCATAGGGGGTGGTAAAATGGACATTGTTTATTTTCATTTTAACTTTTCAGATGCCACGAGCTTATGTCAGGAAAACGTGACTCTATTGAATTTAAGGTTATCTGGGACATGTCTGGACATTACAAATAAAGTTTACAGAACTTGATCCCTAGTTTTAGATTTCCGAGTATGTAGAGTGGTCGCATGATGTTTTTTTTTTGTATAACTCAGAATCTAGTTTCTTTGGGTATACGGAACATGCACTTGAAATGACCACACACAAACAGATTTTTTCAATTCCGAGTTACTTGCGAGTCTGTTTCCTGAACATAATTGAATTTCTGTAATGAAATCTTTCATCAGCAGCCACTAGTTCTAAAACCCCTAATCGGTGGCCAAGACCAAACAGTCAAACCCTGAAGGCAAACAAACGATAAAGCCCTGTAATCCAAAGTCAATCGAATCAAGAAGAAAATTCGAAACGAACCAAGCTAAACAACAACATCAACAACAGTTGAATGCGACATCCAAACGAAACGAAACGACACATCCAGCCAACAGTTTGGATTCTAAATTGCCACTCATCAGTTGCATCCAGGCAGGGCTCAATTTATTCATGGCCGATGGATTTTCCCTTCTTCAGCAAAGTTGTAACCGGGAAAGAAATCCTGAAGGGGAGCAAATCAGCGCCAGGGGGTTGACCTAGGGGAAGACCGACCTCTGACCTCGAAATCAAAATGTAAATAGTTAACCAATCCACAGAAGGAAAATTGGATTACTTGAATGTGAATGGCCAGCCAGAAAAGGGGAGAAAAGAGAGACCAGGATGCAAACAAAAACATGTTTACATACTAAATTTGATATTTTATGTAAATGCAAAATACATTCTATTGGCTTTGGTTTGATTTGTAAAATTATCCTGACTGTGCTGGCTAATCCAATGGATGGGAAAACAATCACAGACTAGGTTGGGTCAAAATTTCTCTTTCTTGATCAAAAGTAAAAAATAAAAATTCAAGTGATCAGGTTATACTAAAATTATTCAAAGTAAAAATTTGGATATATTTTCTGTGGACGAAAATGTCGACCTGATTCTAGAAGAACTTCCAATTCCAAATCTGGACCCCGGCAATTGCCGTCTCCTTGAGTGGGGTTGATATTTTTTGTTTCCACCAGAGAAGGAAACCCTTGAATCTGTACGAACAAGCGACGGTGTGGGGACCAACGATGATTTTTGCATTCCGAACCAGGTTCTTCGATATGCAAATACGATGAAGTATTCCGGTTGCATCGATTGCCGGCGGCTTCCCGGAGACCAGTCGGTCCCAGCTTTCTCTTGAGACGGAACTGGTTCGTTATTTTGAAGCAGCCCGGCCCGGAGTGCAAGGTCACAATCTTACAGCACTTCCATCATGGCGACGTTACATGTGCGGGTGAACTTTGTAAAACAAATGCAATGGGATTTGCATAGTAAGTAGGTCCTTTCAAGCTGCGCAACCGGAGAAAAATTGAAGAAAGGGGCAAAATGTTGCACATTTTAAATTGTAGAATTTGAACTGACTGGAAATGCGATTGAGGTGGTATTTATTAGATAAAATAAAAATCTTTTGCATGGATTCCTTGACAAAGTTAAAGTTGTTTCAAAAGACCGGCAAATTAAATCAGCTGGCACGTTAATACTCTTTAGGGCATTCCGTACCAAATAGGAAGAAATAAAGTTGTATATGCGATTATTATCGGGGTCATTCCATGACAAGACATCCAAGCCAACACACTTTATTTTTTAATGAAACATCAAATGAAAAAGTTCGTAAATTTATAGTATTTATAGTATTTATTTTTCCCGGGACGGATCGCCACATCTTCCGATTCCCGGGAACGCTAAAATGGCCGGGAAATGTACACTCTAGTGGACAACTTAGGGTTTTTTTTTTTTTTTTTTTTTTTTTTTTTTTTTTTTTTTTTTTTTTTTTTTTTTTTTTTTTTTTTTTTGTTTCGATTATAGTCGTTTTACCATCTTTATGGCATTCGCGACTTTATCAACGTTACAGTTGGCGGATCGTTATTGAAAAACTATCCGGTACAACTGTGTTCGATGTTTACTCTTGGGCTCGAACTCGCGGACATCGGCTCAGGAGACAACAGACTTGCCAACTGAGCTATATCACAAGCCCTAGGGGGGGGGGGGGGGGGGGTTATGTTAACGTGCACATACTTTCTTTCAAAAATTTTTCAAAAGTTAAATAAATATTAAGATGTTTAATTCAAAATCGTTAAATTGCTAAGTTTTCCAGTTAAAGTTCAAACAATTAGTGATATATATGATAATTCAGAAGTTTACAATTTTTTAAATTATTTTATATAAGGAAATGCTTCGTTTTTTTTTCAAAATCAGCCATATAAATATAAAAAAAAGGTAAAAAGTTATGTTTTCTAACTGTCAAATTAGATTTAAAAAAACAATTTCAAATCTGTCCACGTGGACTGGACATCCATGGAGAGGGGTAGGGGTCTACGCTTGTCCTCGGAGGGGGAGGAGGGGGTTAAAATTTCATTTTTTTGCCCACGTGATATCTTTTAGGCCCAGCATGAATTCTCCAAACGATCATTCAGCCTAGCAACCATTCGGCCTTACGACTTTCTAGCCTTACGACCGTTGGGCCTTGCTACTATTCAGCCTTGCGACTATTCGGCCTAATGACCATTCGGCCAAATGACCATTCGCCCTAACGACCTGTTGCGCGCAATTAGACACACTGGTCTTTGCTATAAACTCAGCGATCTCCAAGCAGCGACCGTGGCCGATAAAAATTGATTCTCCCGTGTCGACCATTACTCATCATATTAGAAGCAGGATTTCTACACTTTGTGTAAAACACTTAAAAGTAACTTGTAAAATATATATTCCATTCCACTTGCCAACTAAATAATTTAAAGTTTTAGAGAATTTTGCTTGCTAATATTGTATTCTGTTGGTGAAATAAAAAAATCAGAAAGGATATTATGTAAGTTAAAATCGAAATATTCAGATAACCTTTACTTATAACAGTAAAAAATAATTACAGCTTTGAGCTTAAATCTACCGGAAAAAAACGGAATAATTTGCTGAAGGAGTCCGAAACTGATTCTCACGAACACGACCATTCGGCCGAATAAAATTGGGCCTTACATCCCATTAGGCCTATTGGCCTATTCGGCCGAGCATCCGTCGGCCTAGTGACCTTCGGCCAAACATCTTTCGGCCTACCGGCCTTCGGCCGAATGTCCAGACCCCATACCGAATATTTGGTTGGCCGAAAATTCGGCGCCGATAACCTCCCAAAAACCGTTAGACCGAATATTCGGCTCACCGAATAGTTGATCTAAGTATTGGGCCAAAAAGGCCGAATATTTATTTTCAAAAATGTATGCAATAACATAATTGTCAAACTTTTCAAATGAATTTGGATAGTTTATAAAATATTCAAAAGTAATGTTGAAAAAGCTTGAAGCTGGTTTCAGTTAAACATCTTAAGTTATCTGACAAATATCGCTTTATATGTACTTTGATTATCGTTTATTCCAGATTTTCTTGAAATATCCCGGCTTCCAATGAAGAATTCAAGGTTAGTAAAATCTGGCCGGATATATTGTTCAAGATATTGTTCAAAACTTTCCGGATTTTGCCCGGCTTTATTCAAATAGTTTGCTTAATCAAACAAAAACAAACTCGAATTTTCCTTTGAAAATTTTCAGATTTTGTGTTCAAAAACGATTTTTAAACATCCAATTGATTCTTCGTATCTTAATATAGATCTGGTGCAAAACTAAGATTTTTATATACATATTTTTAATCTTTTTAAATTTAATTGAAATTGTTCGAATAGGAAAAAAATGTATGAAAAATAGAGCGCCTTGACAACTTTGATGCTCATTTTCTCGAAACTTTATTTTGGGAACTTAGGTACGTTCCTCTTATCCTAAGCGCCTCAAATTACATCTCATCCTATTCGTTTCATTCTACCGTGACATTTCAAGATCGGAAGTAGATTATTTTTCTCTGACTACGAGGTGTTAATGCCTCAGTAAAGAGTAATGTGCTCTTGTGATGAACATTTGAAATGCTTTGGTTACTCTTATGATGAATTTTCATTTCGACTTTTCTCTCAAATTTAATGAAATCGTATAAAATTTAATTTAGAATGAACTAATATTTCAATACACATCACATTCAAGATTTGTTTCAAACCTTTTTGTTTTCAAACCCTTTGAATACAATACTTGTGAAACATGTTCAGGGGGTTTAGAGTAACGCAGCCTCTTGAAGACAGAAAAAGCTCATAAAGTCTTGCCATTCATTTCTCCTTAACTATAGAACAATTCTTTGCTTCAAACCATTGCAGTCCTCAAGCGAAAAACAATAAACCTCTTTGCAAAGATCGTCTGATATAGAGCCACAATCCAGCAGCAGCAACAACAGCAACCCGTTTTTAAGGAGCAAAAAAGCATAACTTTCGTTTGGTCATCTTTGTTCGGTTAAGGATAAACAACAGATGGAGAAGGATTGAACGAGATTGAGGGTTCAGCAGACTCTAGGAAAGAGGAAAGTCTCGCAAGAAAGTCAACATTCCATTTGGCCAACTGCATAAAATTCCATCACGGGCTGAAGAGACCACTACTTTCACCACACTTTGCTACGGATGAATGCCGAAGATATTGTTGCTCGGGGGCAAAAATTCTTAAACCACGTGCTAAAAACCCACCTCATCCTCTTTCCCAATTGCAGCCAGCTGGAATACTCCCAAGGCGAGCGAAAATGGCGATTTGATTGAAATTTAAGACGCATATTTTAACGCTTGGCTTATGGCGAAATGAGAATAGATAATAAAGTATAGTTTTAATTTGAAACTTCAACAAGAGGGGAACTTTGCTCTCGGTGAGAGATGAAAAGAAGCCTTGGTGCTTGGAAAAAAATGGTCTTAGGAAGTTTTCAAAGAGGATTCTCTTCACACAAAAAACACTGGTGAAGATTTAACAAAGTACTTTAATGCTCTTCTAATTGATACTTATAAATTGTATTAACTATGCCGACGTTTAAAACTTCTTTAAAAAACTTAATGATATAAAAATAAAATCATTTCTAAATGAGGACAGAAAAGAAACATATAGAACAGCTCGAATAATAAAATGACCAAGACTCAAGCCCCAAAACGTAAGATCCAAGACTGATACCCAAGACACGATACTCAATCATGACTCATCCTAGCTCCAATGCTTATGATCCTAGACACAAGATTTGGGACTCAAAATTCAAGACTTAGACTCAAGACTCAAGAACCGAGACCCAAGACCTTAGGGCTAAGACCTAAGAGACTAGACCTGAGAGTCAAGATCTAAAGCCAAGACCTCAGACCCAAGACCCCTTATTCAAGACCCAAGACTTAAACCCAAAATCCAAGACCCAAGACTTAAGACCCAAGACCCAAGACTCGAGATCCAAGATCCAAGACCCAAGACCCCTCATCCCAGACCCAAGACTCAAGACCCAAGACCCGTCCCAAAACCCAAGACCCGAGACCCAAGACCCAAGACGCAAGACCCAAGACCCGAGATCCAAGACCCATGACCCAAGACCCAAAACCCAAGACCCAAGACTCAAGACCCTTTATCTAAGACCCTTTATCGAAGACCCTTTATCCAAGACCCTTTATAAAAGACACAAGATAAAAGACACAAGACAAAAGACCAAAGACTCAATACCCAAGACCCAAGACCCAAGATTCAAGACCCAAGACCCAAGACCCAAGACCCAAGACCCAAGACTCAAGACCCAAGACCCAAGACTTAAGATCCAAGACCCAAGATCCAAGACACAAAACCCAAGACCAAAGACTCAAGACCCAAGATCGAGACCCAAATCCAAGACCCAAAACCCAAAACCCAATACCAAAGACCCGACTCAAGACCCGACTCAAGACCCGACTCAAGACCCGACTCAAGACCCAAGACCCAAGACCCAAGACCCTAGAACCAAGACCCAAGACCCAAGAACCAAGACCCACGACCCAAGACCAAAAACCCAAGACCCAAGACCCAAGACCCTAGACCTGAGGCCCAAATCCAAGACCCAAGACCCGAGACCCAAGAACAAAGACCCAACTCAAGACCCAAGACCCAAGACTCAAGACCCAAAACCCAAGACCCAGGACCCAAAACCCAAGACCCAAGACCCAAGACTCAAGACCCAAGACCAAAGACCGAAGACCCAAGACCCAAGACTTAAGATCCAAGACCTAAGATCCAAGATCCAAGACTCACGACCCAACACCCAAGACTCAAGATTCAAGACCCAATACCCAAGACCCTAGACCAAAAACTCAAAAACCAAGACCCTAGACCCAAGAACCAAGACCCATGACCCAAGACCAATAACTCAAGAACCAAGACCCAAGACCCGAGGCCCAAATCCAAGACCCAAGACCCAAAACCCAAGACCCAAGACCCGACTCAAGACCCAAGACCCAAGACCCATGACCCAAGACCAAATACCCAAGACCCACGACCCAAGACCCAAGAGCCAAGGCTAAAGATCCGAGATCCGAGATCGAAGACCCAAGACCAAAAACCCAAGACTCAAGAAACAAGACCCAAGAACCAAGACCCAAGACCCAAGATCCAAGACCCAAGATCCAAGACCCAAAACCCAAGACCAAAAACTCAAGAAGCAAGACCCAAGACCCAAGACCCAAGACCCAAGACAAGACCCAAGACCTAAGGCCCGAGACCCAAGACGCAAATCCCAAGACCCTAGACCCAAGACCCAAGGCTCAAGACCCAAGACCTAAGACCCAAGACGCAACACCCAAGACACAAGATCCATGACCCAAGACCAAAAACTCAAGAACCAAGACCCAAGACCCAAGACCCAAGACCCGAGACCCGAGACCCAAGACCCAAGACCCAAGACCCTAGACCCAAGACCCAAGACCCAAGACCCAAGACCCAAGACCCAAGACCCAAGACCCAAGACCCAAGACCCAAGACCCAAGACCTAAGGCCCAAGACCCAAGACCCAAGACCCAAGACCCAAGACCCAAGACCCAAGGCTCAAGACTCAAGACCCAAGACCCAAAACCCAAGACCCAAGACAAAAACCCAAGACTCAAGACCCGAGACCCAAGACCCAAGACCCAAGACACAAGACCCAAGACCCAAGGCCCAAGACCCAAGGCTTAAGATCCAAGACCCAAGATTCAAGACCCAAGACCCAAGACCCTAGACCAAAAACTCAAGAACCAAGACCCAAGACCCAACACCCAAGAACCAAGACCCATGACCCAAGACCAAAAACTCAAGAACCAAGACCCAAGACCCGAGGCCCAAATCCAAGACCCAAGACCCAAAACCCAAGGCCCAAGACCCGACTCAAGACACAAGACCCAAGACCCATGACCCAAGACCAAATACCCAAGACCAAATACCCAAGACCCACGATTCAAGACCCAAGAGCCAAGGCTAAAGATCCGAGATCCAAGACCCAAGGCCAAAAATCCAAGACCCAAGAAACAAGTTCCAAGACTTAAAATCCAAGACCCAAGAACCCAAAACCCTAGATCAAAAACTCAAGAAGCAAGACTCAAAACCCAAAACCCAAGACCAAGACCCATGACCCAAGATCAAAAACCCAAGAAACATGACCCAAGACCCAAGGCCCAAATCCAAGACCCAAGACCCGAAACCCAAGACCCAAGACCCGACTCAAGACCCAAGACCCATGACCCAAGACCAAATACCTAAGACCCATGACCCAAGACCCAAGAGCCAAGGCCAAAAAACCGAGATCCAAGACCCAAGACCAAAGACTCAAGACCCAAGAACCAAGACCCGAGATCCAAGACCCAAGATCCAAGACCCAAGACCAAAAATCCAAGACCCAAGACTCAAGACCCAAGACCCAAGACTCAAGATCCAAGATACTTTGACCAAAATCAATTCGAGGTATTGTAACACATTAGAATATTCTTAAAAGTGATTCAGGAACTATTTATGGAACTGTGAAGCGATCGAGTTCACTAGGTTAATCAAAAATTGTTTCCAGATCAAATCCCTGAACCCACACCTCCACCACATTTTTTAATGCTTGTATACAGAGCTAAACTTGGCTCTATACCTTAAATTTCTACCGATCTTTTGACTACTGGGACGTGGCCAGCGCCGTTATTGACGTGGAATCACTGAGTAGCAATCATTGACGATATGGAATTCATTCTATTGAGACACACCGGCAATCATGAAGATGAAAATACTTTGTTTTATGGTTCACAAATCTGTTCGATATAAGCTAAGTAGTAATACTCTACCTAACTCAATATGTAAATTTTTGATAATTCCTTTTTCATACAAACATGTGAGTAGTCAACCAATCTAAGCTTAGCTAAGCTCATTTTTATTTGAAGTTCCGGAAAAATGTTAGCGCAGAGTAGATCATGTTAATCATAGCTGTGACAGCAGGAGTACTGATTACCGGGGTGCCAGCTCCACAAATTTGCACACCTTGTCTGATTGAAAGATGAATAAGTCTCAAAGTGGAGCAGATGTCCCGATATTCCTTTTGACAAAGTGGCATATATGGAAATGCGGCAGTTAAAACAAAAACGTTATGAGCAATCGCATCGTTCTGTAATTTTATGGGTTATTTGATTTAAGTTCATGGCTATCGAATAGATTGATTGGTCTTACCTCATCATTGAAGGCGTCTATCGATCTGCAATACCAGTAGCAATCGAATATCAAAGCCATGGCGCCGCAAAATGAGATGAGTGCCATCACAGTTATTCCGGAGAGCATAGTTTCCAATAACATGAACGATGCTGTGATGCTGGCGAAGTAGTAACTGAGGAAAAATGTGACCCTTATTGCTTGACATGTCTTGAAGAATGTGCTGAAATTATTGAGATTTCCCAATTATTGTTTAAGATTAACGATTTGAATTGTCTTCAAATTACATTAAAATAACTTCGTGCTGAAGGGCAACTGCATTGACTTTGGTGTTAAAATTTTTCAAAAACTCCATTTTAGACGCGTTGTACTGTTCATGTTCTGTAAGATCAATTTCCCGCTGTATCCTATGGTATCCTTTAGCCACTAACCTAAGTTCACCGGTCAAACCATCAACCAAAGATGATAGTGAAATGCAGCAGCAAAAATATCTGGTGAAATACAACACTATCGATACCGTAGAGTACGAGGAGATCAACCATTGGCCAACGAATGGTCCAGAATACTCGCTAACAACATCAACCCAGTATGACAAACAAAACCTGTATTGAGGAGTTAACGACATCACAAAAT
Organism: Uranotaenia lowii; assembly: GCF_029784155.1. Classification (NCBI taxonomy): domain Eukaryota; kingdom Metazoa; phylum Arthropoda; class Insecta; order Diptera; family Culicidae; genus Uranotaenia; species Uranotaenia lowii. Next base: position 314,262,287 of record NC_073693.1, read on the forward strand.
TTGCACCCATTATAAAGAGACAGGCCAAAACAGTGTGATGAATTGATCGATGGCTCATTCGGCGAATCGTGTCATCATAATCCCGATCCCCTGAAGAAATTGGCTTCGAAAGAAGGAACGATTTCACCTTGTCGATGATATCGTTAAAAAAGTTCCAAACGGTTCCATTGAAGGTAGCCATATTCACAACAACGATCATCAAAGAACGCAGAATCAATTTGGAGGATACTTCATCCTTGTAGAAAATTATCACCACAAAGATGGCACCTACTAGCCACATGAAAATCAACATAATTCGAACGAAACCTATCCAAAAACGCTTCCAAGCATTTGTAGGCCCCACGTAGATTCCTGTGAAGAAAATTCGTTATCTCAAAGATTAAAAGCATTTATTTTAATTTTCATCAATAAAACCTCCAATGAGTAGTATGACTTCCATCAATCGAAAACAATCATCACCGGGTGATTTAAGGTTTGTAAAAAATTGTTCCACTGCTTGAAAACTTTGCCGAAGCCGTTGAAAACGGCGATCAACGATAGGTTTCAACATCTTTTAGGAGCGCACCTCTACGTATAACTAAACGATAGGAAAAACCTTTGCCAGAAAATATAACCTCCTGTGATATTGCTCAGGATATTTTTTGGTTTATCAGAAACAGCTGCTCGAGTTCCCCTCTACTTATTCTAGCTTTTGCAAATGTGTCAAAAGTGTCAGCTCAATCCATAATCTATTAATGAGCAGAGAACTGTTTCTGTGGTCCAACACATATGCTGTTTAGATACGTGATTTTTACAACGAGATTTTTCTTGACTGTAATGAGAAATTAAACATTTGTTGTTGTCAGTACAACAATTTTGATTAATGAAATGGTTGAGATTGTCGGTAATGTACAATTCAGGCAGACAGACAGACAGACAGACAGACAGACAGACAGACAGACAGATTTAAAATTAATAGATTTTTCAATATATGGGGGACCTTGATTCAAGCGTGTATAAGCATTTATTTCCACCAAAGATAGAAGGTTTTTTCTGAAACTTAGTGTTCGTTTTTTTGTCCTTTTTATTACAAACAGTTCAACAAAATGGGTAAGATCGATCTATCAGATATCAATACTCAAGCGTCTTTTTTATAGGTGGATTGATCGTACGACCGTCAATCTGATTCAATCTTTTACTGAACATTCTCAGTCCATCTAATTTTTTTTAAAGTTATTTTTAAAAACTGCACATTCAACCATGACTTGGCAGCCAGAGTATTTACACACTAAAAACAACAACGTTTTTCAAAACTTTCAAAATATTATGTCCATCTCAATCAGATCAATAGCAAGTAGAGTGATTTTCAAGTAGGTATTTATTAAGACGAATTTGTTCAATTAAATTAAGAAAAATCCTAAATTGTGATGTTCATTAAGGAATTGAACGTAAATAGTTAAATTAACACGATGATACAAACAACATATTTTATTCAGAAAAGTTGAAGTGCAGAAAAATACGCATCAGAACATTCTACGCTAGGTACACATTTAAGTCATCCGAATTCTAAATATTTGGACGACAAATTTTTTTTTCTTGAGAATACCTTGTTTATTTTAAATTTTGATACAAATTTGGTTCATTCTTCATTGTTTTACGTGTAGAATTTAATCCGAACAAAATATAAAAAAATATAAAATATATAAATTTTGCATAAATTTTTGGACCCAGAATTCATTTAAAATCAAATCTTTTAAAAGTGAACTTTTTCAAAAATTGCGTTTGCAGAACCTTTTAACTTCTAAACAATAATACGGTGCAGGACAAATGGTCTTTTGCGACAAGAACTTTTCCCAAATCACGCTCTTGGCTCGTTTTCAACACCTTTCATGCTTCCTAATCTAATCTATCCGGCTATAATTTTCATAACTTTCATTAGAAATTCTTCCTATTAGAATGTATATTTCACCAAAATGCCATTAATCATTAAATAAATATCGTACCCAATACAAAAAAAATCGGCCGCATACAAAAACTTTTTCTCCATACCCTAATTTAACATTTTCAGGGTGAGCCCCCAGATTAAAAGGCATTATGCAATTTTGGGATACCAACAACACGACTTCAATCTCTTACATGTCAATAATAATTTTCTTGAGAAATAAAATTTCAATATCAACATGAAATGCTTTGAATTCTGAATCAATTTATTTATCTTGTATTTTCTTAGTAAATAATTAGAAATATAAAAAAATAGTCTTACTTTTAATCACGATTTACTGAAAAAGTGGGTCTTAGACAGAAATCAAGACAGAACGTCAAATGAAATCAAACAGTTAGTGAAAAATTTTGGACAGGGCTTTTATGTTTCTCAGAGGAGTGTGATTCAAAATTTTAAATGCTGTTTCTTTATTGAAATCATATATTTAGTTTAGCTTTTTTTTTTGTTACGCTTACTGCCAAATCAGGACTTGCAATTAAAAGTGTATCAAGAAATTTTGAATTGAAATTGATGTATTGATCAAAGGTAGTCACAAGAAAAAACAAATTACCTTTTAAAGGATCATAGTTTTTTGAACAACTAAAATCAAACAACCCGGCGCTCCCCTATATTGAATGGGCACCAAAAATCAATTGTTATTCAGATATATTTCAAGATTTTTTTTAAATTAGTTTATATCTAAAAATAATTATGCATTTCTCAAAATCAACCATTCAAACACTACTAAAAAAAGTTCTAAGTTTTTATTCAAATTTTTTAGCGATTGCGAGTATTACGTTAAGGGTTTTTGCCGCTTGGATGGAGGAGGGGCTGATAACCCTCCTCCCCCCCTTCTGTAGAAGATAAAGATGAGAAAGTAAAATAAGATAGAACATATTCAGAAAGTCAATGGACCTTTCATATTTCCATTTTGATTGATTTTCACTAAAGGTTATTTCATTTAACTTTTTTTTTTCTTTTTTTTCACTTACTTAACCATTTTATTAACAATCAATCATCTTAAAGACTAATCTTATTGCTAATTATACAATTCAACTAATCTATCAGAAAGTACTGGTATAACAAACATTTTGTTTATACTTTAGTTACATCATTTCAAAAGCGAATCTTAACAGATATTTAAGTATATATCGAAGAAATGTCTGAATAGCAAACTATTATCCCATCGAATATCTCTCAAATGTTTTTTGAAACAAAATATACTAAATCTTTTCCTTTTTGTATATCTTTAGCCATAGTCAACCATTTTCTAAAATTTATAGTTACATTTTTAAAGGCCGGTTTGCTCAATAAGAAATGCTGATTTGGTAGGTTATTCACAAATCGAATATTTTTAATGAAAAGCGCTTTACTTTGTGTCTCCGGATCTAACAAGTTTTGGCCACCTTGGTGGTTTGGTAAGTATAACTGATTTCGCTCAACTCTGGAAAATTTGTGATGATTCCATAAAAATTGGTTTATTATCATCTTGATAGTCGCTAGATGTTTACTATTGGGCGGAATAATTTTACCAATATACCACAAATTAGAGAGAATATATGTATTGGATGTAAATACAATAAATGCAATAAAATTCAATTTTCGCTATCTATACAGGGATACAGCCGATTTTATTTATGACATGATTTGCTCAAAGTTTGTTTCAACCATTTGTTTAAAATCTGTTTGAAAAAATACGCCTAAAATTTTAAATTTTTCCATTTCCTTTAAACATTGAGGACCAAAGTTTTATACCAGCATCTTTTGAAAACATTTCGAATATTTCTAAAACTTTATCGAACTCTTCATCACTTCTTATGATAATTGTAAGATCATCAGCATAAGCTAATATTTGCACAAAATTGTTAACTAAAAGTATTCCTTTAACATTAGCCTGAATCTGTTTTATCAAAGGTAAATAGAAAAAAGTATCATCGACAATGGCCACTTCCATCTGTACCGTTGAGCCGTCAACACGTACGCCGGAGCATCGTATCGTTGCTGTGTACCTGCAGGAACATTTTACATTATTTATTTTTTCCTTACCTGTATTTCAATCAGCACTTTTCAGTGCTAAAATTATTTTCATTTTCTTTTATTCATATTTTCTCTTTTCTTTCCAGCATGGGGAAGTCTTCGGCCGGCTCAAGGGCCGGAAGAAAACGAATTGCTGAACCTAATCCAGGGCCATCTGCCAAAAAAGTTGAAATTTCCAATTCATTCGATGTCCTTCATAACATCGGTGATGAGGAAATATTCATATTTAATTCTGATAAGAGTACTAAGAAACCTTTTTCTTCTTCTTATACTCTTAAAAACGAAAAGATTCCACCAATAACGGTCACGATTCCTGACTTCAATGCCTTTCGAAAAGAAATCATCACTTCCGTCAAGGATGTGAAGATTTCTTTTCAGATCGGTCGAAAGGGAACTGCTCGTATATTGGCGGAATCTTTTAATGATTTTCAAAAAATTTTAAATTATTTGAATAATAAAAAACACCAATTTTTTACGTACGACACTAGAGGTGATCGTCCTTTTAAAGTTGTACTTCGTGGTCTCACCGGTGATCAGACACCGGATGAGATCACAACTGAATTAAATTCTTTGTTAGGTTTTTCTCCAATTCAAGTAATTCAAATGAGGAAAAGAACCAACACGAATAATACCAGTAGTGTTGGTTTTGCTCCTGAACTTTATTTGATCCATTTTAAAAAGGATCAGGTTAATAATTTGAAAATTTTGGAAAAGGCTCGTCTTATGTTTCATTGTCGAGTAAAATTTGAGCCTTTTCGTAAATCCCATACCAATTTTTTACAAAATATTACGCAATGTCGTCGTTGTCAAGCTTTTTGTCATGGCACTAAAAATTGTAGAATGAATGCCAGATGCATGTTTTGCGGCTCATTCGATCATGAAAAATCTAAATGCCTTTTTGGTGGTGATAAGCCAAAAACAGAATTTTTTAAGTGTGCGAATTGCGCAGGTAATCATTCCTCGAATTCTCTAGATTGTCCCGTTAGGGCAAAAATTGTTGCTTCTAGGAAAAACCCCAAAGTTTCCAGAAAAGTTTCTTCTCCTCCTTCCTCTTTTTCGTCTACACACGTCAGACCGGCAAACAACCTGCCTGTTCGCAGTCAGCCTCGGCCTACATTGGAATCACGGCTGGGTAATACCCGAAGTGATTTTAATGTTACCTGGGCTGATTCTGCGCCACAGACTCGTTGTTTATCGTTCTCAGAGGTGGTTGAAAATGGGTTGCCCTCTTCAGGTTTAACTAATAAAAATGGGAAAAAACCAAGTCTCAACGTTCATGCGAAGGCTTGGGAAAATCCCCGAAATTCAAATACTTTCTCTTCTCCTTCCTTTTCTGATCCTAACAATTTTGTTGATTTGGGTGAGATTACTGAGGAAAAATTAAAATTTTTGCATCAAAATTTAATGGAAATGATGCAACTTATGTTGAAAGCAAATTCAATGTTTGAAGCTTTCCAAACTTCTTTTAATTATGCTAACAAAATTATTATGACTTTACGATTCCCTCATGGATCCAAATAGATGTTTAAATATTATGAATTGGAACGCTAGATCTTTGCTGGCTAACCAAGACGAGTTCTTTTTATTTTTGAAAACTCAAAACATACATATTGCTGCCATCACTGAAACTTTTTTAAAGCCAGACAATAACTTGAAAAGCAATGCTTTCTTCAAAATTTTACGAAATGATCGACTTGATCGACAAGGTGGGGGTGTAGCTATTGTCATCAATAGTCGTCTCAAATTTAGACTTCTTCCTTCTTTCAATACAAAAGTCTTAGAAACAATTGGAATTGAATTAGAAACTTCTATGGGGAAAATTATAATTGTTGCCGCATATTTGCCTTTTCAATGTAGCGGTGAACAGAAAACTTTTTTGAAGGGAGATTAACAAAAACTCACCAGAAATAAATCTAAATTTTTTATTATTGGTGACTTTAATGCAAAACACCGATCTTGGAATAATATTTCATCAAATTCAAATGGAAATATTTTGTTTAATGACTGCTCTGAAGGTTATTATACTGTTGAATATCCTAATGGGCATACTTGTTTTTCTTCAATTAGAAATCCCTCCACAATTGATTTGGTTCTAACGGATTTAGGCGAGCATTGTAGTCAATTAGTTACTCATGCGGACCTCGATTCAGACCACCTTCCAGTAACATTTTCTTTATCCCAAAGTCCCATTGAAAACCCTTTAAAATCAACTTTTAATTTTCAAAAGGCTAGCTGGGAGCGATATATGAATTTTATTGAACGTAATTTAGATGTAAACGTTCCATTGAATTCAATAGAAGATATTGATTTGGCTGTAGAAAATTTGACAACTTCAATAGTCAATGCTAGAGCCGCTTCAATACCTAAAGTTAAACATAAATTTAATCAACCTTTAATTGATGATGATCTTCAGTTTTTGATACGACTGAAAAACATTCGTCGACGCCAATATCAACGTACTAGGGATCCTTATTTGAAATTAATTTATTGCGACCTTCAAAAAGAGATCAAACGTCGTTTAAATTTCATTCGTAATGAAAATTTTGCTAAAGCAGTAGAGGACATAAAACCCTACTCAAAGCAATTTTGGAAATTAACTAAAATTCTAAAAAAGCCCCAGAAGCCAATTCCTACTTTGAAAGATGGGGATAAACTTCTTTTAACTAATTCAGAAAAAGCTCAAAAATTAGCCCAACAATTTGAGTCTGCTCATGATTTTAATTTAAACGTTGTAAGTCCAATTGATGCTCAAATTTCCCTAGAATTTGATGATATTCTTTCTAAGCAAATTGTGTTTGAAACAAAATTGAGACAAATATTGATGAACTTAAATTGATTTTCAAAAAATTTAAAAATATGAAAGCCCCGGGGGAAGATGGGATTTTCTATATTCTTATTAAAAAGTTGCCTGAAAGCACTTTAAATTTTTTAGTTAAAATCTTCAATAAATGTTTTCACTTGGCTTATTTTCCCAATACATGGAAAAATGCCAAAGTAACTCCAATTTTGAAACCTGGAAAAAGTGTTTCAGAGCCTTCAAGTTATCGACCAATTAGTTTGCTTCCATATTTAAGTAAACTATTTGAGAGAGTTATTTTGAATAGAATGATGATTCACATTAATCAGAATTCTATTTTCCCTGATGAACAATTTGGTTTTCGTCATGGACATTCTACTACACATCAACTTTTGAGTGTAACTAATATGATTAACGCTAGCAAATCTGAGGGTTATTCAACTGGTGTTGCTCTTCTTGATATTGAAAAAGCTTTTGACAGTGTTTGGCACAAAGGTTTAGTAGCTAAATAAGCTCGATTTGATTTTCCTGTATATCTCACCAAAATTATTCAAAATTATTTGACTAGCCGAACCTTGCAAGTAAGCTATCAAAATTCATGCTCTGAAAGGATACCCATTAGAGCTGGTGTCCCTCAGGGTAGTATACTTGGGCCTATTTTATACAATATTTTTACTTCTGATCTTCCTGATGTCCCAGAAGGAAAAGGTAGAAGATTATTTGCTGACGATACTTTGCTTTCAGCCAAAGGTCGAAATTTACGGGTGGTACGCAGTAGATTGCAACAAAATTTAAATTCCTTTTTGAATTACTTGAAAATGTGGAAAATTTCTCCTAACGCTTCCAAAACTCAACTTATTTTATTTCCCCATAAGCCAAGAGCAAATTTTTTAAAACCTAATGAAAATCATTCCATAACTTTTAATGGGGTTTCATTAGAATGGTCTGATCACGTGAAGTACTTGGGACTTACACTTGATCGGAATCTTACTTTTAAAAATCACATTGAAGATATTCAATCTAAATGTAATAAATACACTAAATCTCTTTATTCTCTCATCAACAGGAAATCCAGGTTGTGTCTGCGAAACAAGATGTTAATCTACAAACAGGTCTTTCGACCAGCGATAATGTATGCAGTTCCGATTTGGTCTAGCTGCTGCGCGACGAGGAAGAAGGCCATCCAGAGGATTCAGAACAAGGTTCTGAAAATGATTTTGCGGCTTCCACCTTGGCACAGCACCGAAGATCTTCATCGGATTGCGGGCATTGAATCGATCGAAGAGATGGCCAACAAAATCATCTCCAACTTCAGAGGCAAATCGATGCAGTCTTCCATCGCAGAGATTCGTTCTCTCTATAATTAGTTTTAATTTAGGATAGTTTTAGTTTTTAGTAGTAAGTTTAAAATATTTTTTGACATTACAGGATGTTCTCCTACATAAAAATACTTGATTGCACTCAGCAAAATTAATTCAAATAAATAAATTATAGTGAATAATAAACTATAGGGCTCTGGACAGTTCATCATTGAACTGAACACCTAATTTAATGTAATAATGTAATATAAATGTAATGATGAATTGGTACAAATAAAGACATATTTAAAAAAAAAAAAAAATCATCGACAATGGACAGCCCTGTCGTACTGAACAAGTAATTTGAAACGAGTCTGTTAGATATCCATTCACAATTATACGTGAAGATGCTTTACTGTAGAGGTTTTTTAGACATTGAATTAGATCATACGGTAATCCAATTTTATTTCATGCTTGCCAAAGTTTCCCGTGATTGACATTATCAAAAGCCTTCTCCAAATCAGCACTTAATAGTGCTATTTTAAAACGTGTCGATTGCTGAGCTTTAACTATAAGGGTTTTAATAATATCTAGATTGTGCAAACATGAACTGCCTTTGTTTCCAGCTGATTGCTCTGGTCCAATAACCTCATGAATATGTGCTGAAATTCTTCTAGCAAGAATTTTTGTAAATAGCTTGTAGTCTGAATTAAGAAGACATATAGAGCTGTAATTATTTAAATCATTTTTGCATCCCATTTTAGGAATAAGTGTTATAACTCCGTCTGAAAAACACTCCGAAGGTTTCAACGAATTCCTTATGAATCCATTAAAAAGTTTCAGTAATTCTTCCTTAATAGTGTCAAACATTAAATTATAAAATTCATAAGTAATTCCATCAGGTCCCGGAGCTTTCTTTTTCATTGAATTTTTAACCGCTGTTGATAGTTCTACTTCTGTTATAGGTTCTACGAGTTTATTAATAGCTTCATTATTAAACCTCTTAAACCTCTTATTTAAAAAAATTAAGGCTTCAAAACTGTTATTCAACTTGTTCGTTTCAGTAAATTGTTGTTTAAAGTGGGATTGAACTCGATTTCTTATAGATTTTGGATCATCCATCGGGAGTTCTTAGTACTTTGAACTGAGGATTAATTCTAAGCTTGATCATTCTTGAAATTTGATAAATACCTATTTTTTCTTGATCAAACATTGTATTTTAATTACATCTTAGAGCATAAGCGTTTAACCGATTTTGTTCTGAGTCTATAATTTTTTATTTAACTATGGCTAACTCGTCAACTACATCTTCATTCTGTGATTGTTTTTGCTGCAAATCAAATATTTGTTTTGTCCATTGATCTTTTTTGATGCGAAGCGATCTGTTAAGTTCAAATGATTTATTTTTTAAAGAATTGTTTGATTTTGTTTTTCACATCAAAAGATCACCATTCGCTGAAGCTGGTATTTTATTTACGCCTTGTTTTGAGTTGTTTATATCATTCTTTAAATTCCTCTCGAGATGATTGGTCATTTAAAAGTTTAGTATTTTTCTTCCAATACCCCTTTCCCACCATAGGAAACCTTTGTGATTTTTCTATTTTATATGACACTAGCTGATTTTACCCGGCCTTGCTCGGGTTCACAAAAGATATAAATCAAAATGAGTCGTTTGATTTTTCGAAATATTGGAAGCTTTATATTCATCATTTTAAGAAATTGGGCCCATGTTTGGCCACGTAAGTTTTGTAAGCCTTTTAAAAGTTTTTATTGAGATTATTCACTGTGTTTATCGATTTCAGTTTTTAGAAGAAGCTTATAGTTTGAAAGATTATGAATTGAATTTCAAAATAATTTCCTTCTTCTCTATCACAAAAAACTGTTATCTCTTTTGGAGACTATCCCACTTTTCAAGATGGATGATCTCCCTGTACAGTGGTATATTTAAGTTTTATTTAATTAAAAATTTCTAAAAACAGTTCCGAACCTTGTTTAACCATGTTTAAGACACATTTGGCATGTTTTCAATTGTAAGTTTGCTTTTTTCGCTTTTTTAACTTAAAACTGGTTTTCTTAAATGTTGAAAGTTGCACTAAAAGTTTCTTGGAGTTATCGAAAAAAAATCATCTCTGATTCGAAATAACGATTTAAATGTTATGGAAATGGTCTTATTTGAGTTCCATTAATTATTTTGAAGAGTGATCAATGTTAAAATTCTTTGAAATCATTTGTTTGAACTCGCAGTACCAAACGGTTTTTTTTCAAAATTGGATGGTAGAATTGAACACATTGATGACAAAAAATAAATCAAAAAGTATAAATAAATTAGCCAATGAAATAGGATGGTATAAAACCAAAAACCTCAGATTGTATTATCTAATCAACTTTCTAATCTCCCATTTAGATTCCCCGATGGCTATCAAAGCATTGATATTGCAGCCTTCAACATATATGTAACTCTGAATCTAATGATTTTTTTCTTTCTCTATAAGGAATCCTAAAAATTTGAAAATGGATGGAGTTTATGAAAATCGGTTCATTAGTTTTTCAGCATTCAGTCCAAATAGTTATTCAGCTGAAGAAGCCAATTCACTGTTGACTGTTCAGTTCACTGTATATCCTTGTAAACTCTCAAAGCCCCCCAGTGGGGCGGTAGGCAGCACATTGAAAATCACTACAATTTTAGTCAATATATTCTTTACAGGATAGTTGTATTTTTCAATACAAAATGTAGGCTCATTATTGCATCCAAATATCTCGTACCGGTACCACGTGTTTTGAACAGTAGAAGGAAAAAACACCCGCCAAAATTTTACCTTTCAAATCTTTGATGCTCAGCAAGCTTTGATTTGCTTTCCAGTCCACGTGAACTCTTGATGGTCGTTTCTAATGCCCGGCCCATGGTGATGGTGAAAACAACCCCGCCAAAGAGAAAAAATTGGTTCTGAAAAATGGGTGCCATGACTTTTGATTTGTGGGAAAAAAAACTATAGTTCTATGGGAGGGTTCCTTTTCTCAGGTGGGAGGGGCTCGAAACTATTACTAAAACCTTCCCATGGTCCAAACACATAACTGTACCAAATTTCAGGCTGATCGGTTAAGCGGTGTGGATTTGTATAAGGTGCATACAAACATATATAGTCCAACTCATCTTTATATATTAGACTAGCTGATCCCATACGAACTCCGTTTCGCTTCAGCTTGGAATATGTCAAGAACAGTTTGTATGAAAGTCAATTGCCAAGCATTTTCCAGATTCATTGTTAAGTAATAATTGCAAAAATATTGGACGATCACTTCGTCTGTCGTCAGACGGAGTGATCGTGCGCTATTAAATATGAAATCAGGAATCAAAAACCACGTGTATAAATTTCGACTA